>NC_077235.1:4605817-4780200 GCF_027887165.1 Monodelphis domestica
ACCATCAGAGTTCCGAGTTGCTTCTGACAGGCTGGGGTTTAAATACTTTTTCATGAATAACCTTTGTTGGAAAGTTGCTTTTTGCACCTGGAGTCTCAGTGCTGGAGTTTATCAAGGACCTTGGACAGGCCCCAGCACAAGCCCTGAGCTTATCTGTCTGTGGGGCCTTGGCATTTTTCCTGGCTGAATTTCTCAGGGCCAACTTTCAATTTTGATCTCCCTCATTTCCAACTTATTTTTCTCTTAGGGGGGCAGAGGGGGTACCTGCCCACTGAGGCTAGATCTCCCTCATTTCCAACTTATTTTTCTCTTAGGGGGCAGAGGGGGTGCCTGCCCACTGAGGCAGCTTGTGGCTTTCTGTAGCAGTCCACCCCTAGCTATGGGCAAGGGGAACAGTTGGTATGTGCAGATTGCCTTAAAAGAGAGCATGCTCAGTCTTGAGCATGCTCAGTATTGCACGTGGCTGGGAAAGCCTCTGACCCTTGACCCCAGCTTCCCCCAGGTTAGGCGGGGAAAACAGGTTTCTTTGTTCTCACCTGGTTAAGAGAAACCACACCTATGCCTTGTCATTAACCAATGAGGGTCATCCCTATGTACTGTTTATCAAAGGGTATATGTAGCCCAGCAAGCTCCGCCTCTAGCTCTCTCTCTCTCTCTCTTTCAGGGCTGATGGCTGTCCTGGCAGGAGCTTGGCCTCTGGCCAAGCTCCATCTTTAAATCTTCTCTATCTCTCTTTCATCTCTCCGACTTGTGTGGTATTAAATGTAGATCTCTGGACTGGTAAAAGCCTTCGGAAAGGTCCTTTGATCAGAGCTTAGCTGTGGCTCATGGAAAATTAATAAAGACTCATTCTGGCCACCTCATATCTTTACTTCGACTCCGTCATCCCCCTCGTGGTATCTAAAACTTCTATCCTGTCTCTATCTTCCTACCTTAAAGCTTCTCTCCCCTCTGAGGAAGCTTTACTTTCAGCCCAGGGCTCGCTAGGGGTCGGTACTGTTGTCGGAGGGCCAACACCTGGGTGGCACCCAGCCGGCCTTTCATGAACCGAACAAGGCAGTTAAAAACGCAGGGGCCAAATGTCAAGAGTAGGGTTAAGATTATGAGGGGTCCTATGAGGGACGTGACTAGGGAGAAGAATTGAAAAGGTGGGCGTACCAGGGGCCAGCAATTACCTCTCCTTCCGTCAGAGCTTCTAGACCTTCTCGTAGCTTGCTCAGGGAGTCCCTAATAATCCCTGAGTGGTTAACATAGAAGCAATATTCCTCACCCAAGGCTGCACAGAGGCCCCCTCCTTAAGGAAGAGGAGGTCCTACTTGGCATAGTAGGTCACTCAGGGTACTATTGTGAGGGGGTGCAGCGGGCAGTGAGGGAGCTAGGGGAGACACCGGGCTGTAGGCCAGAACGGGGGCACAGCCAGTGAGCTCCTGTGGGTGGGATAAGGTATCTCCCAGTTGAGGGATACTCTGTGACCAAGAGGCAGGGGAGAAAGTGAAGAAATGGAAGCGAGTGGGTCATGTATTCCTTTTGCTAGCTGTCTCCCCACTGCTCCTGGTGAGTCGTGCCATCTGGCCAGCCCAGCCATCCATAGGGGAACCACACAGCCTCCTGGAGGGCCAGAATCTCAGGCCCCACCTGGTTCAGTGTCCCCTGCCATCCCATCCCCTCCTCTCCAAATGTCTAAGGGGAAAAAGGGCGGAGGTCCAAATCTTCTGTAGTTTCTTCAGTGCTGAGCATGAGTGTAGAGCTGTCCCTACCTATGTGTAGGAGAGAGAGGGAGGGGAATATGAGGGGGAGGGAAGGCTGCAGACAGTGTCTTTAGGGGCGCGTCCTCAGTGGATTCCAGGGTCCCAGGTCGGTGGAGAACTGTCTGGAGATCTGAAGGGTGTCCCGCCACAGCGTCTCCCAATTGGCACACTGGTCACAAGGGGAAGTCAGCCCCTAAGATAGAAGTGTACTGGGGCAAATAGCAGATAGGAGCAGGACATTAATCCAATAGCAATGAACATCACACATTTGCATTTGGGTATCTTAACCAACAGACTTCATCTTCAGAAATCATCTTCTGACAGGAACAGATCCCTTCCTGAGTTGTTTGCAGAGTTGGTATGTGGTGTTTCTGTTAAAGAATATCCCATTGCAAAGTACACATTAACTATAACATCTATAACACTAGAGTAACAATATCTTACAGATGTATTTCCTTACCCCAGAGGCTGGGGAAACCAAGAAGGCTGTGAGCTATCTTTCCAAGCTCAAGAACCAAACTTCAACTGTGGTAAATTAAGGCTACAAATACAAGCCATCTAGGAATAAACTCCACTTATTTCTCAAAGCATGTTCCTAACAATTTGAGAATTCCCAATTATTAGGGTTGTTTGAGGAAATGGAAACTGTAATATCACAATTTGCATTATGTGCTGATCATGAGAATTGTCACGAAGGAAGAAGGTCCTGAAAGGGAAATATCTCCAAGTCACAAAAGACACACCAAGCAAGGCTGTCACTTGCCATTGTTGTTCCACTCAAGGATGGTCAGGAAAGTTCAGTCCAAAGTGAGCCTTGGGCTGCCTTCTCTATAACCATCCTAGGACTTTTTCTCTCCTTAGAGCCCTTGCCACTGGGTCCCAGAAGCCTTCTTTTTCCTTAAAAGACACTTTTCCCCCCATTTCAGCTGAGAGAAATTTTTGCTTATCAGCAATCCAGAAACAAATCTCCACACCCCCAAACAAGCCTTGAATATCCCTACAAGGCTGATCACTCAATTATTTTCATGTATTTACACATCAGATGTAGTCACATGAGTGCTGTATTAAGTGGTTCCCTATAAACCAGGGCTGTATCCTCTCCTGGACCTAGGCCATCTGAAAGACCAAGACAAGGTCATGCAGGAATCACTTCAGGGTAACTGTCCAGAGAAATGAAAGAATCATGTGTGATTTTCCCACATACATTACGTTATATAGTATCCCTAAGTTAAGGAGTCAATTATGAGAGCAGAACATTCATCTGTTCCCTTTCACCTTCTCTCTCTAAAATCAAAGATACCTAGTTTTCAGAACCATAACACAGAATGTCCCCAGACCTTTGGGGAAGCATTTATGATCTGGGCTGGGGGATAGGGATCCATAAGGAGGAGAACAAAGGGGAAGTGCTTGGTTCAGAGGAAGGGCAAAAAGAGGGGACCCAGGGTGTCTCCCAAAGACCTGGGATTTAAGGAATAGGCCACCTTGAGCTCTTTCTTTCTCTCAGTTCCAGTAAGCAGTTAATTAGCTGTGAATGAGGAGGAGGGAAGAAAGCCAAACGGGAAAGATGCACAGTGATCGCAGTGATGCTGAAGTTAAAAAACAAAAACCTCTAAAAGGCAACGAACTGCGGAGCAGATGATGGAATATCTACCCCTTCTCTTAGTGCAGAGATGAGGGCTATTACGATGTCACACAATGTTGCTTTGTCAGTTTTTATGGGTCTGTGTACGGAGAAGCCTCAAGGAAAAGGTGAGCCTCGACGCAGGGGCTGATGGGAACCCACCACTGGATCGTGAAATAAAGTTGCATGGCCTTCCCCGAGGCCTCAGTTTGTCCACTTGTAAATAAAGTAAAAATGGAGAGGCGGGGAGGAGTAGATGAAGGTGGGCAGATTTGGAAACAGGCAGAGAAACGGAAGTTCAGAAGGAGACAATCCCGTCTCGGCCAACTCACAGGAAGTCCCGCCTTCTCGCTTCGCCCTCCCAATGGAAGCTAATCGGAAAGGGCAGTTGCCTTTGCGCGGCTGCCACGGCCACGTCCCTGTGCCGTTGCGCAAGCGCACACTAATAAGATGGGCGTTCCTCCGGGCTGTCCTAGAGCGGCCCCGCCGGAAGTTCGTGACGCCGTCTTCCATCTTCCCTAGGGACCGCTGCAGTTGTGTGAGTGAGTGTTAGTGAGCCAGTCAGGCAAAACCGTTATCCCGGCCGGGCCCGGGTCGGTACCGGCTCCACGTGACAGGGTAACAGTACGTGGTCTAGCCCAGATTACCTGGCTCTTAGATCGGACGAATTTTCTAGGCCTCAGTTTACTCATCTTTAAAAAGAACAAGTTAGATTGTGTAGAGCCTGGGACTCGCCCAGTCAGGGAGCATTTTACAGAGAAGAAGCCCTGGTCCAGTCCGGAGGAATGGAAAGGGCCCCGAGGAGGGGGAGGCAAGCCCAGAGAGCTGAAGCACTGCCCAAAGGCCCATCCATGAATGGCAGAGCTTCTGCCTCCCAGTTCTTTCTGTTCCTTAGGGATTGCTGACCTTTCTCAGGAATCTATTTAAATGTCTCAATGGCTGCCTGTATACTGCATCAGGTCAAGCCTCTGGAGTCAGGGTCCACTCTGCCACCCCTGTGACCTTGGACAAATCATTCAACCTCCTCGGGCCTCAGTTTCCTCCCTTCTAATTTTAGGTCTATGATCTTAGTGAAGAATAATAGCTGGTATTCATATATAGCCCTCACTGCCACACTGGAAGTAGGTGTGGTCGTTAGCTCCCATTACAGCCTGAGAGGGAAAGTGACTTGCCCAGGGTCACTCAGTATCTGAGGTAGAACTTGAGCTTAGGTCTGGTGACTGCAAATCCACCATTCTAATCAACCATACTACATAATTGCCTCAAGAGACTTAAGTTAAACTGGCAATGCTTGGACCAGATATATTTTACAAAAAGCTAACATTTTTATAACCCTTATTGTATGTGCCAGGTACCAGTTGCTTTAAGGTGATTATCTCCTTTGTTCCTTACACAGTTCTGTTATTATGATCTTCATTTTACAGCTGAGGAAACTGAGGCAGATAGGTGAAATGAGCTGCCCTGGGTCAAAGCTCAGAAGTAAGAAGCTAGGTGAGAACTAAGATCTTGGTAACAGCTAGTTAGTGCTGTGGGTGCCAGTCCTAGAGATGAGAGGACCTGGGTTCAAATGCAGGCTCCTACACTTCTTAGTTGTGTGACCCTGGCCAAGACCCTTAACCCTCATGGCCTAATCCTTACAGCTCTTCTGCCTGGGAACCAATTCAGAATATTTAAGACTGAAGGTAAGAGTTTTAAAAAACCAAAACACTTCATGTCTTCCCGACTCCAGGCCCTTACGTAGCTGAGATATGAATTCAAGAGCTTTTAGCAAGAACTTCAGAACCCAGAGGTTTCCCCTGCCTGTCTGGCAGAAAGGCCATTTCCATGAAGTGTTCTTTGATTTTCCCCTCTCCAGTCATAATGAACACATCCTTCCTGTGAAATCTCAACAGCTTGGCATTCCATAGGCTCATACCTATGGAGCCAGAAGAGCCCTTAGAAATAGGGCCACCCTGAAAGGAATGAATTCCCTCCAGATTTGCTGAATGCCGGTGTTACAATATCTATCCACGAAGACGACTAGAAACTGGCTGTCTTTCACTAGAGTACTTGTGTATGGTGTGGCTTGGACTTCTGTTTTTTCCCTCCCCAGACAGCAAATATGAGGCCAGAGAAGGTAAATATTAGAGCTACAACATTGTCGTTGTTTTTATTTAAAGATGAAGCTTCAAACTGAGGCCCTTAGTCTTTTCTCTGGTCTCCTTTGAGTTCAGAAGACCTCCATTTCATCGTGGCTTAGTAGTATCATTGGGCTTCAGCAACAGTCCTCTTGTGGCACTTCTAGAGCCCTGTGAGCTTTGCAAAACTATAAATGTTTGATCCTCACCACCACCCTGGGAGGTAGGCAGAATTCTTCTTGTTTTATACTTGAAATAACAGGGGCCACCAGGTTGACTTGCCCAGGATCATGTAGCTCCAGTGAGATTGGATTTGAATTTGTCTTTTGGCAGATTGGCAGGCTCACTACTCTTATCCTTTGAACTACCTTAGACATAAAAGGGGCCTTGGCTGCTTTCTAGATCAATCTTTTTATTTTACAGATAAAGAAAACTAAAACTGGGGGAAAGGAAATGACTTATTCAAAGTCACATGCCCAGGAAGTAGCCACGCTGAGATTGAAAGGCACAACCCCTGACTCCAAATCCAGAGTTCTTTCTACCGCATTACAGCTCTATCAGTAAGTAAGTCCTTGTCTCTGGTCAAATGATTTTATGACTAGAGTACACCATATGTCTCTGGTCTTCCCCATGATCCCTGGCCAGCCATCAGTGAAGAGAATTTATGGCTTTCTAGTCTTCTGGCTACATGTGTTATCCATTAAACTTCTCTCTGTTGCAAGAACCCATGGGAGACCACATTTTCTCTTTGCTTTATGTTAATTCCTATCCTAGGTATGGGAAGCCCAGAATGACTGGTCGGTGTAGTGGGAAGAATTCGTGGACTAGAAGTTAAGAAACCTGAGTTTTAGCCGGTATTCTGCCCGCAGTGCCTTGAGTGAGTCATTGCTCACCAGTAGGCTTTAGTATCTTCTGTAAAATGTGTAGGTTAGAATAGATCTTGAGGGGCCTTTCTGTGATCCTGGGAAGCATGTTTGGAACTAGTGAGTGGAGCTGAGTGTCAAATGTGAATTGTAATGGAATCCTAGGGTTGGAAGAGGCCTCAGAAAATTACGCCACCAGCCATGCCTGAATAAAAGGGCCCTCTATAACATACCAAGTGAATGGTTAGTCAGCTTTCACTTAGTATCTGTAGTGAGGGGGACCCCACAGCTGTCCAAAGCAGCCCATTTTACTTCTGGAGACCCCACATAGTCAGGACATTCTTTTCCTTATACTCACTTTGAATCTATCTCTTTCCAACTTTCATCCATTGCCCTGCTTGCTGAGGCCAGGCAGAACAAGTCCATTATGCTGGATACTATCATGTCCCTCATAAGCATTCCAGTCATCCGCAGTGCCTTGAAACTGACCCAACATGGCATCATCTCCTTGGATGCTGTCCCCTAAACAGTTCTTCCAAAGGTGGGATGCCCCAGACCAAACTGAAGGAAGCATCCCAAATGTGATCTGATAAGGGTAGTTCATAAGATCCGTCATTTCTACATTCTGGGAATTGGTGTGCTATGTGGCCCACTTACAAAATTGACTCTTTTGGACTTAAATGTAAGACTTGGATCTTTTCCTCCATTAAATTACAGTCTTCTTAGGTTTAGCCAGATGTTCTAGTCTAGAGCTTGTGTCCTACCTTTGTGTCACCTAGAAATTCCATAAGCACAACACCTGTGCCCATAGCCAGGCCGTTGATCGTTGGGACATGCCACTGAACATCTTCAAAATTCACATAACCCATCAAGGCTTAGCCTTGAGTCTGGGCCCAAATCCCCCTCAATGTATTGTTGTGTGATTCACAGTCTTTCTACAAGGATGACTTGCTAAAATGTTGGTAATCTTTATGGAATTCTCCTGATCTTACAGTCCAGTATTGTCAGTCAGCTTATTAAGTGCCTACTATGTGCCAGGCTCTATGCTAAACACTGGAGATCCGAAGAAAGGTAAAAAATGGAAATAGTTGCCCTCAAGGAACCCACAGGCTAATGGAGGAGACCACATCATTATAATAGCCAACATTTCTGTAGCATTTGCTATGTGCCAGGCACTGGGCTAGGTGCGTTTGAATTATTATTTATCTGCAAAACAACTCTAGGAGGCAGGTGCTATTATTATCCTCATTTTGCAAATGGGAGAAATGAAGCAAATAGATTGAGTGACTTGTCTAGGTCAGGTGCTCTAATCACTGAATCACCTAGCTACCTCCAAGGAGTTATATGATAAGAAGAGAAGATGGGTCTCATGGGGCCAGGGAAGTGTTCCATCAGTACCCTGTGATGTTAGTGGAAAGCAGGAAAGCCTGCAGCATGATAGGTGAGCAGGCATGGATGAGTTGTTGCCTGCATCACATTGGGGCGATCCCAGAGCTGTTTGATATATTAATTTGTAAAGGTGAGCTTTTATTCAGTAAGATGGGGTTCACCGTGAAGTAGAGCTAGGCATCCCCTCCAGCAGTGGTGATGGGAGTCAACGCCAGGGGGGTGAGGAGGGAAGGTTAACCTGTAGCTCGGAAATCTTCGTAAGCCTGGCTGACTGGAAGTGGGGCAGGTTTGGCGGGAAAGATTTTCAGATTCCAGAGCACGGCCATTTGAGCCGAGGGGGTTAGAGCCGGATGAGTAGATGGGTGGATTTTCAGTGAAATCCTTGGAGCTTCTGAGAGCACCAAGACAACTACTACAATGGAAAGGACCATCTTTTTCCTTTTGTATTTTTATTCTCCGCTTAGGTCGTAGTATAAGCATTTGTTTCATTGTAGTCTTTGTATCTCCAGGTAGGCACATAAGAAATGCTTAATTGACTTAGAAAGTCCAGTTTTCATAGGCCCCATGGTGAGTCTAGGGCAGGGAAATTTGAACCCAGGTCTGCACTCTTTGCCTGGTCCCCTCTCATGAGATTAAGAAAAATACCATGAATTGAGCCATCAGTGGTTAGACTTTGGAGTCAAAGCTAATATTTTCCATGATTTTGCAGAAGAGGAAATTGAGGCTGAAGATGAGACTTTCTGACTCCAGGCCCAGGGCTCTAGTCACTGTGCCACCTAGCTGCCCTAAGGGGCTGCAGGAGCAAAGAATGGTGCTGTGAATCTATAATCCATGGCCCTCCTCAACTAGGCTTCCTGGCTGGGAGACCTTGGGCCAGTGCTTTCCCCTCTGGGCTTCCTCAGTTTCCTCCTCAGTAAAAAAGGGGGAGGGTATGGGGCTGGAGTCCATGGTCTCCATGGTCCCTTCTAGGATTCTGTTTTTGTAGTTCCCAAGCTATAAGCTCTAGACCCCTTGGGGATTGCTGAGGTGGCACGTCTTGGAGGGGATGGTGGGCTTAATCAGGGCAGGGAGCCTTAGGTTAAGGAGTCAAGGACCCTGGCACATCAGGAGCAGCCCTGTCTCTAAGAGCCACATCAGGCCACCTCAGTCTCAGGGACTTAGCAGAAAAGCAGATAGTTCCTATGGGGCATTTCCAGTGTGTTGCTATAGGCTGCCTTGGAGGACCAGCTGCCCAGCTCATTGATTCCTGGGGGTACCTCCATTCTGGTCCTCTCTTTGCTGTCCAGATGAGGAAACCACCAGACTGCTGTCCACAAGAGGAAGGAATGCAGGGCAAAGGTCTCAGTTCCCCAAAGGGTCAAACTCACCTGGACAGAGGGAAGGATGGGGGAAGATCTGTCCCACACACACACACACACACACCCCATCCCTGCCAGGTGCTTACTAAATCCTCATTGATTGATACACTATCCTGGAAACAGCCACAGATGTCCCAGAGAGAGCTTAGTTTACCTTGGGTTTGAACCCAAGCTCTGCCTTTTGCTCAGTGTGTGTTCCTAGACATGTTCATTTGCCTCCCTGAGATGACTCTGGATCTTAGTTTGTGTTATCTCATTAGTGCCTCACAACCAACCCTGAGATGGTTTACAGATGAGAAAACGGAGACTCTGAGAGGTTAGTTGTCTTACCAAAGGTCACACAGCTAATAAGTGGCTGAGAGTAGATCTCTCTAAATCCAGCCTTTTCTGTATGCCACGCTGCCTGTGCAGAAAGCCCCAAGTGCCAAGGAAATGGCTGAAGTCCATCTTCCCATTCCACACCCCTTGTCAAACAGAGAACAAGCTTGATTTGGGATGGTGACAAGTCACTGAGCATGCTCATCTGGGAAAAGATTCTGAAAGGAACTATGAGAGAGTTTACAGGACTAGGGAACACGGGGGATGTGCCAGGGAACGCAAGCCTTTTTATTCAGGACACTTTTCTTATACAGTTAAGAGACATACAGAAAGATTACAGAGACATTGGTCCAGCCCTCAAGGAGCTCTTCTAGCTCTCCCGAGACTCAGAGGCCTACTGCTCTCTACACTGGAAGGCCATGCGTCATGCCTCTCCCACCCATTTCAACTCCAGTGGTGCCAATTTTCCTGTCCCTCTCCTACTGACACATGACCCTTCCACGCTTTAGTAGATTTAATGAGCTATTAAGAGTATATCACACACACACACACACACACACACACACACACACACACACACACACGCAAACGCACACTCCTCAGTGGTTAGCCCTCTTTAAACCGAAGTCATTATGTATTACAGTTCTCCGTGTTATCTATATGCCACATGCCCCTACTATCATGTAAGTGCCGGATCCTGTTTTAGAATCTTTCCTGCCTAGAACGGTTTTGCACAGTAGATACTTGACAAATGTTTGTATAATGAATGGCCTCTAATACAATAGGATTATAGATTTAGAAACCATTAAATCTAACACCCTCATTTTGCAGATGAGGAAACTGAAGCTGACAGGAGTGAAAAGCCTTGCCCGGGGCCACACAACTAGTAAGTGAGTCAGGATTTCAGCCAGCTTCCTGACTCCAAACAGAAAAAAGCCACATGTCTGATTGAATAACTTACAATATCTGTTTGGACAGAGAACTATACAGTGAGCTGTCACATCCAGCTGTGCCCTTGGGCAAGTGAATTACTGTCTTAGTGCTTTAGGCAACTTAGTACAAATTAGTAATTTGTAGAGAAGGTGCTAATCTATTTTGGGGAAAGAATTTCCTCACCTGGGAGATCCCTGTATCACTGACATCATAGGTTCAGTCTCTATCTCTATGCTTGAAGTTTCTGGGATTATTCTCTAACGTGAATTCTTTGATGTCTGATGAGGTTTGAACTCCCACTAAAAGCTTTCCCACAGGCATTACATTCAAAGGGTTTTTCTCCACTGTGAATTCTCTGATGCTTAATGAGGTCAGAGCTCCTCCTGAAGGCTTTCTCACATTCAGAACATTTATAAGGTTTCTCCCCACTATGAATTCTCTGATGTTGAATGAGATCTGAACTCCACCGGAAGGCCTTCCCACATTCATGACATTCATAAGGTTTCTCCCCACTATGAATCCTCTGATGGTCACTAAGGACTGAGCTTGCCCGGAAAGCCTTCCCACATTCGTGACATTCGTGGGGTTTCTCTCCTCTGTGAATTCTTTCATGCTCGGTCAGGGCTGGGCTTCCTCTGAAAGCTTTCCCACATTCATGACAACCATAAGGTTTTCCTTCAGTATGAATTCTCTGGTGCCGAATAAGGTATGCGTTCCTTCTGAAAGCCTTCCCACATTTGATGCACTCGTAGGGCTTTTCTCCACTATGTATTCTCTGATGGTTGATAAAGGTCGAAATCAGCCTGAAGGCTTTTCCACATTCATGGCACTCATAAGGTTTCTCTCCACTGTGTATTCTCTGGTGTTGAATTAGATCAGAGCTAGCCCTGAAGGCTTTCTCACATTCATTACATCCATAGGGCTTTTCTCCAGTGTGAATTCTCTGGTGTCGAATTAGGTGAGATCTTCCCCTAAAGTCTTTTCCACATTCAAAGCACTTATAGGGTTTCTCCCCACTGTGGATTCTCTGATGCTGAATAAGGTATGAACTCCACCTAAAGGCTTTACCACATTCCTGGCATTTATAGGGCTTTTCTCCTCGGTGAATCCTCTGATGTTCCAGAAGGGCTGAGCTGCCACGAAAGGCCTTGCCACATTCACTACATTCGTAGGGCTTCTCTCCACTATGAATCCTGCGATGCTTAATAAGGTCTGAGCTTCCCCTGAAAGTCTTCCCACATTCATTACATTCATAGGGCTTCTCTCCACTATGAATTCTCTTATGATTAATAAAGCTTGATCTCTGCCTGAAGGCTTTGCCACATTCGTTACACTTATATGGTCTCTCTCCAGTGTGAATCCTCCGATGATTAATAAAGCTTGAATTTTGCATGAAGGCTTTCCCACATTCAAGACAGACATAGGGTTTCTCTCCACTGTGAATTCTTTGATGGTCAATAAGGCTGGATCTCCCTTTGAAGGTTTTCCCACACTCTTTACATTCATAGGATTTCTTCATACTTGGTTGCCTCTGATTTTTGCTGAACTCTGAATTTTGTTTAAAGCTTTGGTCATGTGGATCATAAAGATGAGCTTTTTCTTCTAAAATATTTCTCTGAAATGTCAGCTCAGTGGTTAAGCCTGAATTGTCTTCACCTTCATGGACTCTCCACCCAGTGGTCACCTGACTGCCACCTTTCTCCTGGGAAAGGACATGTTTTATGTTCATGCTGTCTGGGCCTTTCTTCTGGCTCTCAAAGCTGCCCCCACATGTAGAGGCTTTCCCAAAGTCAGGGTCCTGGGGAATGGCTCTTGGTAGCATAGTCTTCTCTGGTTCAAATCCTGCACACATTTTTCTGCTTTGTGATAAACTTCTTGTTCTCTGTCTCAGTCCTGTCACCTGAAATGTAAAATGAAGACAAAAATGGCCTCTTTTCTTTGGATCCCAACAGTGCTTTGCAAGGACTTCAAAGAAAAGTCTGATCTTAAGGAGAGGGAAGAATGATAAACTAGGACGAATGAGAAGACAAAAGATGTGTAATGACTAGTTGCTCAGCATACAAAGCACTGGGCCCAAAGTCAGGAAGTTCAAATGTGGCCTCAGATACTTGCTAGCTGTGACTAGGCAAACAACTTAGCTTTTGCTTGCCTCATTATCCTTACCTGTGAAAAAGAAGATGATAATAACAATAGTACCTACCTCCCAGGGTTTTTGCGACAATAAAAAGGGATCATATTTGTAATGTGCTTAGCAAAGTATCTGGCACATAGTAGGTGCAATGAAAATGTTAGCAGTTACTATCATTATTATTATATAAAGAAGTTGGGCAGGAATTGGAAGGTGAAACTGGCTTCATTGCCTTCTTACAGACTAAATTGAGAGAGATATCCTCTGATTACTGATTCATTCACTCAGGAGATACTTATTAAGCACCAACTGTGTGTGCTAGAAAAGACATAGACCCTACTCTCCTGGAGTTCAAAGTCCTATGCGAGGCTAAGACAACACAGCACAGATGTATTAGAAAAACATCTTGTATATACCTGAATCCAAGGCCCCACATTTTAGGGAGGACATTGACAAAAGTGGAAGGCATATGGGTATCATGCCAAGGTTAGAGGCTTCAGTTTCCTCCCTTATAAAATGGATAGGTAGCTCTCCTAAAGTCTCTTTTTTATTTCATGTTAGTTCTTTTCTTCCCCCACTCCCTGGAGGCTGTTGTTACAGGCACAAGCTGCAGTTGATGCCCCTTGAATAAAACAAAGCTCTGGATTCTCATCCAGAACTAGGTATGCCGCTTGGGGCCCATGGCCAAACCAATGCCCCCTCCACTCTTGTCCCTCTTTCTTCCTCTCACTGGAATTTTAACAGGCTGAACTGTGGTGACCTTTCCCAGACACAGGTCACTGTACCACCTTCCATCCTTCTCCAAATTGCATCCCCATGTGCATGGATACTTGGCCCACCGCATTAATTTTCAACTCTAGCTTTTGGGATGTGTGGTCTTCTCTCAATGGGATGGAAGCTCTGTGAAGGCAGAGGCTGTCTGGCTTGTCTTTGCATTCTTAGCACTTAGCACAAGGCCTGGCACAGAGGAAGGACCTATTCATTCAATCATTTTCCCCACCAAAAAACTGGGCCATCACTCCTGTCTTCACCTGCATACTCACCTAGACAGTGGCCTCTCTGGATGTCTGTGTTCTCATTCTCCTATAGGTCACAGATCCAGAACACTTCTTTTCACACCAAAATAGAGTGTCAGGGGCCATTTGGAACCTGGGAGTTTTACTGAAAAGGCAGTGGAACAGGAGTGTGTTCATAATAACACTCAGCTTTTCTGAAGGGCTCATTAAACATTCTTCTGTGAAAGGCCTGCACTTTATCAGGGTGTGGACATGATTCCGAGTTCCTGAAGGGAAAATTAGAAAGTCTGTTGTCAGAGAAGGAGCTTAGCTTTAGCCAGAGAACATTCCAGAGTGAGCCACAGAGGGGATCCCTCCAGATCTGGGGCTAGGGGCTGTGACTGACTTGGGGCCAAGATGAGCCCATCACATGGGTTCTAAATGGTTTGTGAACATGTGGAGCTATACTTGCCCTACAGTGACATCCTACCTTAGTTGTAGATCTATGTAGACAGGGTGAGACTGACTACTCCCACCATTCCTGGAGACGCTGGCCCACATTCCCTCTTACTCTTCCTTTGCTCTACTGTTCCCCTTCCCACATCTTTACACTGACTATCCCCCATGCTTTTACCTCTTTTTACCTCAGCCTTCTAGCTCTCCTGGCTTCTTTCAGGACTCAACTATGCTCCTTCCTTCCTTCTTTCTTCAGAAGACCTTTCCTGCTCCCCTCCCCCAACTTCTGGTGTTGTGCCCTGTCCAAGGTCACCTGGTATGGATGCTAGGATCATCTTACTTTGCCTTCATATTCCAGCACCTAGAACAGCACCTAGTGCACACACAGCAGGCACTTTGTAAATACTTGTTGAGTGAATATTGAGTTCTTTTGGCCACAACCCCTCTTGAGACCTTCCATCAAGTTGTTAAAGGGTAGAGACCTGCTTCAGTGGAAGGAATGCCCACTCCTAACAAACATCTCCCACATATGGCTTCTTCTGTTTACTGCCATCCTCATTTGGGCCCTACTATCTTTCACCTATATTAGTGCTCTCCCTGCCTCAAATCTATCCTATTCTCCATCCTTTTCTATTCAGTGCTTCACTTTGGTTCCCTCACCAGAATGGAAACTCTCTGCAAGCAGGAGCTGGACTTCATGGGGCTGGATTTCATCTCTGCAATCCCCATTGAACCAAGGAATTTTGTAGTAAATCTATTAAATTTAGTCATTTGTTGGACCCCCTTCACTTTCTAGAGAAAGAAGCTGTGGACTGAAGGGGGCAAAAAATTTAAGTTAAATGGCAGGCCCTGGATCAGAACTGGGTTTCCTATCCCCCCCACCCCCCCAGCCAGTCCCAGGACCTTTTTCTCAGCTCCAGTCTGAAAGCCTTCAACTTTTAAAGAGAGTGCTTCGGGCCCTGGGGAAGGATTAGTGTCTATTGGAATCTCTGAAAACTTGAGCTGGAAGGAGAAACTGAGACCCCATGAAGGAAAGGGATTTCCCCAAAGATCACACATCAAATTAATGGCAAAGCTGGGACTAGACCTCAGGGCAGTGCCCTAAATATTCTTAGCTCCTGATAGGAATTAGTTTGTTTTTACAGGAGTAGGGGTTTGGAGCCAACCCTGCCCCCCCAAATCCCCAAACTTCCTGCATTTTATACCCCATCTATGATAAACCTGCCCAAGTGGAACCTACTGGGAACAGGGCCTAGAAATAGGTACATTGCAAAAGGGAAAAAGAAGGGCCCTATGAGGAGCTTTTGCTCAAGGAACCAACTGAGCAGCCACATGAAGCCTAAGAGGAAAGAGCCCTGGGCTAGGGTCAGGAGGCCTGTGTTTGACACTGCCATCCACTTGCTGTATAACCTTAGAAAAAGTCCCTTCTTCAGTTGGAGCCTAGTAGGAAAAAACATCTCCCAATATTAGAGCACTTTAATGCTGAACAAGTTCCTCACAACCAAATTCATTCCATCTTAAATCCCACACACACACACACACACACACTCTTCTGCAGGAAGCCTTTCCTGGTCTCTACACTGGACTCCTGGGACCTGCCCTGTGAGATGCCCTCCCATTGGCCTCATCTCTCTCGTATGTTCATAGTTGTTTGTGTGCTGGCTCCCCTACTGAACTGTGAGCTCCTTGAGAGCAGAGCCTCTTTCTGCTTTCTTTGTAGCCCTAGTATTAGCAATGACTACCGTGCTGAGGTAGGTGGTGCAGCTGTTAATCACCGTTTGACAGAAATGGAGGCTGGAACCTCGCAGCTGGTATCAGAGTTTGGATACAAACCCAAGTCTTAATAGCAAATCAGGCCGTGCTTCTGTCTTGCAATAACATCCTTGCTGACTTGCTAATGATTCTGAGTGAAGCCAAACAGTGTCATATACACCAGCCACGTTACAAAAAGGCAATCTCTAGACAAACCAAATGCTTGGGGTGCAGATGACCACACACACTCAAAGACTATACCCAGAGACTATAATCTCTTGAGGGTACTAAGGTCGAGTTGAAAAGGCTCAGAATATAGGCCCAAACACAGACTGTCTGGCCTGTGGAGGACCAGCCTAGCTAAGTTTGGGAGAGTTCATGAGCAAGAGCAAGAGGTTCACAGCAACTCGGGAAATCCTCAACTAAGTTTACAGAAGGTTTGCAATCTGTAGTTGATGAAATAACAGGATTTGAAAGTAAACATGCAAATAGAGGAGTAAACAGACAAAGGAGAACTGAAGGGACAGCAAGTAGACCCTCAAAACAATTCAATGTTTGAGTGTGAAGGTTGGTTCTATAAGATTAAAAGGGTATGCCATTTAAATTAGTCTTGTTCCTCAAGATAAAAGAAAAAGGAATTAAGCTGGACTGGATGATTTATAAATGCTAAGAGCATCAGTTTTTCCATTTGTAAATGAGGAGGCTGGACAAACCTGTTATGTGATCTTGAGCAAAGTCTTTCCCTGGCTGGGCCTGTTTCCCAGTTCTAACACAGGCACCATAGGACGACTGTCCTATAGGACTTTGAGCAAAGTGATCCATCTCTCTGGGCTTGTCTCCTCCTCTGAAATGAGTGGTCCTTCCTCAAGCCTGTTCTGATTTTAGCGGTGCCCATTCCAGGCCTAACATGATTTTTCTAGGCTTCAGTTTCCTCAGTTGTAAAATGAGGGGGTTCATTGAACTCCTTTCCTCTTCCAAGATTTCTGTGGCCTAAATTCAAACTCTGCCCCATGCTTGCTCACTACATGAGACCTCGTGAAAGTTCTGGGCTTGTACCCTCCTCTGAAAGACATGGGGAATTGGACTAAATGGGCTCTGGTGTCCCTCCAGCCTCTCACAGTCACCAGATTGGAGTCAGAGTGTATGGGGACAAAGTTTCTTCGATAAAGTGAAGGGGGAACAGACTTGCCTAGATAATAACCCTCTAAGTTTGCATTTCCTTCCAAGATTTATAGATTTAAAGCTAGAAAAAACTTTAGGTCATTTTGTGAAGAAACTGAGGGTCACAGGGCTTAAGGGCCTCGAACAAGGTCCTAAGATTTCAAATGCTATGCAGGTTTGGGGGAGCTAGGTTCAAACTTGCCTCAGGTCCTGGCAGGCCTCTTCTCCCCATACCCCTCCTTTTTTTTACTTTTTAAATTTAAACCCTTACTCTTAGAACCAATACTAGGGCAAACAGGGTGAATTTAAACTGGAGTCCTCCCAACTCCAGGCCTGGCATGCTAGCCACTGTGTTAACTTGCTGCTCCTATTCCTCTTCCTGGGCTTGTTTCCTCCTCTGTAAATTGAGGCAATGTGGGACTCCAACAGTCAATCCACAAGCATTTATGAATGTGCCAGTCACTGTGCAGCACTGGGGCACAGACAAGGACATACAAAATGTACACAGGGATCCTGGAGGTCGGGAGGGAGGCTAGCATTTGGGGCGGCGGGGGCAGCCCGGCGACAGGACATGGCTGGAAGATCCCGGTCGGTGTAGAGCAAGGTGTGAGAGCGAGCAGGGGACTAGGTGATGAAGACCTTTGGAGGCCAAGCAGCCTTTTCTATTTGGTCCTGGAGTTTATTGCCCAGAGAGGTGACTCGGTTGGACCAGTAGTGGAGGAAAATGCCTTTGGTGGCTGAAAGGAGGATGGACTGGAGGGGGCAGCAGTGTGGGTGTAAGGGAGGGTGCGAGGGTGAGTGACCCCATCCCCAAATCCCCGACTCCATTTGGGCCCCTCAGCACTCACCCCGGAACCAACCCCACTCCGTCCCACCCTCCCTTATAGAAGCTCTCAGCTGAAGCCCTGCCCGCGCCTGGTTAACCTGCGCCTGCGCCTGCGCCTGCGCCCCAGGACAGGCAGGGGCGGGGCTGAGGCAAAGGAAGCCGCCCCGCACCCCAGGACCAGGGAGAGCGGCCGGTGGCCAAGTGATCTCAGTGCCCAAGATCCAGCCCCAGCCCCAGCCCCATTCGACTCTGTAGCCCGGTAACCCACCCCGTGCCCCCGCCCCGGGCAGCCACTCACCCGAGCCAAGCCCCGAGAGGACGCGATGGCGCCAGTGGAGCGAGCAGCCTCCGGCCCCCCGCAGGATAGCTTCCGCCACCGCCGCTCTAGGATGCTCGGAGGCCCTGGCGTCTCGGTGGTGCCCGGGTCTCTCCCGCCCCCCCTTCCCTACCCCCACCCCCACCCCCCCGGAGCTGGAGAGGGAGTGGTCCACCGCATGGAAAACTACAGCCAGCACAGGGCCGGGAAGGGAAGAGAATGAGAGCTGGGACAAAACCCCCAAAGCATCAATGAATTTTATTAAAATAAGAATAGCTGACATTTATATCCTAGCTTAAGGCATCAAGGTGCTTTACCGGACGGACGTTTTCTCATTTGAGTCTCACGACAAACCTGAGGTAGATACTACAGGCATTATCCCCAACTGTGAGTGTCGGAGGCTGAGATGAAGCCACTCGTCCGTCCATCCAGAGACCACTCAGTACGAATAATAACAATAATAATAGAATAATAATAGTTAACGTTATATAGAGCACTTTACATGTATTATCGCAGTTGATCCTCAACAATTCTCCCCATATTACAGATGAGGAAACTAAGGCTGAGAGGTTAAGTGACTTGCTTAGCATCACTCAGCTAGGAAGTGTCTAAGGCTAGATTCAAATTTGGGTCTTCCTGAGGCTGAGATCAGCACTCCATCTACCCAGCTGCCAACAGACACCTACTAAATGCTTGCTATTTGCACAGCACCGTTAGTCACTGAGGATCCAAGAAAGAAAGACACGCAGAGGCCTTGCTCCCAAGAAAGGAAAGGCAAGAGATTAAAAGCCAGGATTTGAACCAATCTCCTGACTCCCCAAATATTATTCTTTTTGTGTTTTTTTCCAATTAGCAAAAATCCTTTTTCTAGCACGCCCGCCCTCCCCCCCCCCCCCATTAAAAAAGAAAAGCAAAAGCTTTGTAACAAATATGCATAGTCAAGCAAAACAAGTTCCCATTAGCCATGTCCAAAAACTGCACGGCTCATTCTGCAGTGTTAAGTCCATCATACAGCTGTCTTGTATGCTAGCACCCTCTGACCTCACCCCAAGTCATTCCATAAACATTCAAGGGGTCGTGCAGAGAATACTAACCTCAGAGCTGTAAGACCCCAGTGTGAATCCTGACCACTTTATCTCTCAGGATCTACAGGGATGGAACTAGGTATTATTATCTAAAAGTCCCCACCAGCTGTTCATTCACTGCGGGACCCTGGGCAAGTGCTCTCCATTTCTGTCCTGCACTAAAGTTTCTCCCTCTAAAAGAGGCTCCGACCAGGTGATCCCTAGAATTCCTTCCAGCTCTAGAGTCATCCAGCAGTTACCTGCAGAAGCCAAGGAGGGCCACAAAGATGAAAAGCTGTCTCAAGTTTCTAAAGCCCCAGGCCAGTGCTGCCTCTTCCCAGGAAGCCAGGGCTCCACTTTCACTAGGCTTGGATTCAAGACCTTGGAGCAATTACCAGCTGGGTTATTGACACCAAAAAGAAAAAGCTGTGACTTCAAGGCAGAGGGAACCTAAAAAGTCCTCTAGTCTAAACCCCTTGTTTTCTAAGTGAGGTAATGGAGGCAAAGGGTGATGGTGTGTGAGCAGCTTCTCTGCTCCTCACTCCAGTGCCTCCCATTTCTAGGGGAGGCTAGAAGTTTTGATTGGGCTTGACCCTAAGGATCCATCTAACTAGGTTTGGGGATAAGTATCAGGTAAATGAGGGTAAAAAGATTGCACTGTCTCTGCCATATGGTTGTTGTGTTAATGTCGCCTATCCATGTCCACCCTCCCCCTCCAAAAAACAACACCTTTGAGTTCCACCAAGCAAGGAAATGCTTTTCTACCTCAATGATTGATTAGCTCTCCTACTCACTGTAGCAGTTATTCCAAGCCTTTTCATTCATTCTCAAGCTTCTCTTTCTCTAAACCCTCTCAACTGAGGACTTTGCCTGGGAAAAAAATAGGCCATTCATTCCTTCCTAGCAGATGTCCTTTCCTGAAGTCTCTCCCTACCCCAAGCCATCCTGTGAACAAAAATATTTCCCCGAAGTAGAGGTCTGACCAGGTCATTTCCTTACTCAATGAATTAAGAGTGGCTTCCTTTTACCTTCAGGATCAAATATAAAATCCAGTACCTTTCCAGTATTCTTACATTTTGCTCCCTTCCCTGCACTGTACAGTCTTGCTGCTCTTCAAACGTAAATGCTCCATCTCCTAGTTCTGTATTCTATGACCTCCTTCACTGCTTAGCTTCAATCTCACTTTCTGTTCTTTCCCTCAGAGCTCACCTTTCATTCATCCTGCTGTCTCCCCCATGAGAATGCAAGCTCCTCAAGAGCAATAATACTGTCCCTATCATATAGAAGAGAAGCCAAGACTCAGAGAGCTTTGCCTGACCCTCTCACAGTAACACAATCCCTTTCGAGATTTCTGATTCAAAGTCCAGTGCCCTTTCTGTTCCAAATGCAGAGGCCCTGGCCCTCACCAACTCTTCGTTTTCAATCAGCTGCTCTGCCTGGTTTTGAATCCCATGAACATCAATCACACCTTCATGCCAGGTGCCCTCTGGTGGCTGTTGCTCCTCCCCACCCTTTTCAGCTTCCTCTCGTGTATGGTGTTCCCTTCTTTTTCTTATTTGTACCTTCAGTGCTTAGAACAATGCCTGGCACATAGTAAGCGCTTAATAAACATTTATTGACTATTGACAAAAGTACATTCTAGTTCTATGGGAAAGCAATGGGCATCCCTCAAACTCTTCATGTCCAAAATGGAGCTCACTAGTTTCCTGATTTCCCTACAACTCTGCCAGGCATCCTTTCATTCACCCCAATTCACAATCTGTCATCCTTTCCCTCACCCCCTCATACGCAATCAGTTCTCAAGTCCTATGGATTCTACTTATACAGTAGTCCTCACAACTCTCTACCTCTTTCCCCTCACATGGCCACCCCACTGGTGTAGGTCCTTATCCCTCTCCCATCTGGACTACTGCAATAGCTGCTGGGGAATAGGGGGGGCTGGAACCAGTCTCACCCCACTCCAGCCTATCCTCCATCCAGCCACCAGAATTTTTTTTTTCATAAAGTGCAGGTCCAACCACGTGCCCCTCTTGCACAAGGAGCTTCAGTGGCATTGAAAGCCTTTCAGTGGCATGGCCCAGTGGGAAGATCCCTGGATTTGGAGTCAAAGGTTCAAATCCTAGCCCTCCTTAATAACCAAGATCGGATACAGGGAGTCCCCTTCTCCAGCATCCTAAGGTTTACAAAGCACTTTCCTCACAACAATCTATGGGAGGTAACTGATTCAAGTACTAGTGCCTCCATTTTACATAAGAGGAAACTGAGGCATGGGGAGGGGAGAGGATTTGCCCATGATCACAAAGATTTCCAGGCATGCAGGGTAGATGGACCTATGTAGGGCTCTTTCCACTAGGCCACATTGCCTTTGCTATTGGGATTTTCCCTTCCCTTTTGTCCAGGAACAGATTATCTTTGGCAGTGCTGCCACAGAGGGTTTCTTCAAAGTCATCACTTTCTTATATTAAGAGAAGAGACCCTTATTAGCTTATTCCCATGGAACCACTGTGCTCAGTAGGAGTCCTAGTGGTCCTCATTTCTATAGTACTCTAGATTATAAAGGGCTTTCCTCACAACAACCCTGTGAGGTAGGTAACAAGTGTTATTCTCCCCATCACAATGGAGAAAACAGGCTCAGAGTAGATGCTGAGACATGATGTTAGGTCAGGTTCAATGCTTTTCCCACTGAGCTACCCCGGCTCTCCAGTCAAGTCACTGAGCCAGCAGCAGGACAGAGGGCATGCAGCCTCAATGTGAATCTTCAGTCTGTCAGAAGGACAGGCTGTAGAGAAGACAGAGATCTCATCAAGGACCTAGCCCGAGCTCCTGATTTTATAGAGGACCAAACTGAAACCCAAGAAGGGCTGGTGACTTGCCAAGATCACTCATCTTTCTCTACATCCTAGACCAGTCTGACTGAAGGCATTGCCATATTCTTTACACTCTGGTATGCATCATCTGATGCTGAATGAGGTTTGAGCTTCTGCTGAAGGCTTTGCCGCACTCACTACATTCATAGGGTTTCTCTCCACTGTGAATCCTCTGATGTTGAATAAGGTTTGAGCTGCGACTAAAATTTTTCCCACACTCATTACATTCATAAAGTTTCTCCCCACTATGAGTCCTTCTGTGCTGAATAAGGCATGAGCTCTGGCTGAAGGTTTTCTCACACTCATTACACTCATAGCGTCTCTCTCCGCTATGAATTCTCTGATGTCGAATAAGATCTGATCTCACCCTGAAGACTTTGCCACACACGTTACATTCATAGGGCTTCTCTCCACTATGAATCCTTTGATGATTAATGAAAGTTGCTATTTGCCTGAAAGCTTTCCCACATTCGCTGCACTGATAGGGCTTCACTCCAGTATGGATTCTCTGATGCTGAGTAAGGTGCGAGTTCTGACTAAAAGTCTTCCCACATTCATTACATTCATACGGCTTCACTCCAGTGTGAATTCTCTGGTGTTCAATTAGTTTTGAACTCCCACGGCAGGCTTTCCCACACTCATTACATTCGTAAGGTTTCTCTCCACTGTGAATCCTCTTATGTTCGATAAGGATGGAATTCCTACTGAAGGCTTTTCCACACTCATTACATTCGTAGGGTCTTTCTCCACTGTGAATCGTCTGGTGGCGGATAAGTGCAGAGCTTGCCATAAAGGCTTTGCCACATTCGTTACATTCATAAGGTTTCTCTCCGCTGTGAATTGTCTGGTGGTGAATGAGGGTTGTGCTGCGACTGAAGGCTTTGCCACATTCATTGCACTTATAGGGCTTCTCTCCGCTATGAATTTTCTGATGCTGAATGAGGTTGGAGCTCCTCCTGAAGGCTTTGCCACACTCATTACATTTATGAGGTTTGTCTCCACCATGGGGTTTGGATTTATTTATATGTTCTGAATTCAGCCTACAGCCATGCTCATGCAAATCACACTTCTGGGCTTTCTCTGCTGGAGGATCTATCTCCTGTGGAATGGGATCTGAGCTTTTCCCACATTCATTTTCTACTGGGGGCTCGCTTGTGCAGGTGGGCTTGGTACCAAACTCTCTCTCTTGGTCATGTGAGCCTTCCAGAGTTTTCCCTTCTGGCTTTTCCTGTTGTACCTCTAACCTGTCCCCCCCTCCACAAGTTTCTCCAACTTTGGAGTCCTGGGAAATGGCCCCTTGGCAACCTACCAATAACTTCCCTTGTGATTCTACTTTGGAAACTTCCTCTCTTGAAACAGACATTTGGTTTTCAGTTTCATTCTTAGAATCTGAAATGAGAAATAGAAAAAGACAAATCTATGCTGTGTGAAAGACCCACTGAACAGAAAGTTCAGGAGCACAGCAATTTCCCAAAGGACAATTAGGAATACCAACTGAGAAGGACATCATTGAGAGCAGCCAGCTCTGGCTCACTGCTCACAAACAGTGGAGTCGGGCCTTCTCTTCCCTTCTCATTCTATCATATACTCTTTGTTCTAGTCCCTAAATCACCGCCTCTTGTATTCAAGTTCTCCCTAGAAATGTAACAACAGCATCAGGAGGGCTAAAGTCCATAACTCATGTGAAGAACACTAAAAATGACTTCTTGGCTATGTCCTGGGCAATGGGTTCCTGACACAAAGAGAGGGGGGTAGGGGAGAGTCCCAGTAGGCCATATTTGGAGCATTGTGTCCATTTCCAGGAAACTACATGGAAAACAGGTCATTTGCCATAGTGTTTATAATGAGGGTGACCCTAGTGATGGGTCTCAACAAATCATTCCATAGAAGGGACAGTTGAAGAAATTGGGGTTGATTAGGAGAAAAGAGGACTGAGGAGGAGCCTATCAACTTAGGGAGTATTGGAGAACTAACATGATATCTAAAGTAGGATTTCTTTTTGAAGTTAGTCTTAGTAGAGTCTATAATAGCCCTCTGTATCTCTGTACTTAGCCCTCTTGACAAATCCACAGACCTTATTAGTATTAAACAAACTTGCACTGGTGCTTAAGGCAACTATTGAGTTCTTATAACCGATGAAGAAAGAGGTCAGAGTAGAAGGGGTATATATATATATATATTCTCCAATCCCTAGCTCAAAGCCAGAGCCCATCACTTAGACTACTGTAATAGCTTCCTAACTGGACTCCTCAAGTCCAATCTTCCCCCCCCTTCTGTCACCCTAAATAAATCTTAAATCTTCCAAATGAACAGATGTCATTGTGTCAGCTCCCAGAAATCCCCATAAAATACAGTCTTTAGCCCAGCATTTGAAACCCTAATCTGGCTCTGATCAACCTTTCAAGGCTGATCTCACACTGAATCTTTTCACACAGGCTATTTGAGAGCTGCTTCCTCCTTGAAGCCTTCCCTCATTTCCCCTCGCTAGAAGGGATCTTTCCTTTGGCTTTATCATATTCACCTTTGTACCATCCTAATTTGTGGATCAACTCTGTATAAATGGAGATTTTTGAACCCTAGACTTCAATCCCCAGAAGTCCTTGGTATTTCCCAGAATTCCCTATAATCTCTCCCGAGTCTCCCCATTGGTGAGATCAGGATTGGTATTTAACAGGCAGTAACGCCTCCCATGCTCTCTTCCTTTGCAATGATATAGCAAGCATAGTGGTAAGCTAAGTGCGGGGATTTTAAATGGGCTAATCAGCCATGGGCATGTAGTTTTTAACTTTGTAACCTCTTTGTTCCTTGATTTCTAATGATCCTTAATAAACCTCATAAAATATAATATTTATATTATTAGAGATATAATTTAATTTTCACAACTCCTTGAAATGGGATCTCTGATTTTTTCCCTTTGTATTCCTAGCACCTAGGCCAGTGCTTGCACCCAAGAGGTACCTAAATAAATATTACCAAAGCACTGCTTTCAAGAAGGCCCTTCCCCACCAAGCTCTTGGCAAACATAGAATACAAATTGAAACCATGAAGCCCAAGCCTGTTTTTTCACCAAAGGTGAATAAAGGAAGGGGTTGGTATAAAGAAAGGGCAAGGATGGCACAGAGCATAAAAGAAGCCATCAAGAATGAGCTAGATCACTAGGACAAAGGTATGGGAGAGGTAGAGCCAAGAGACAGGAATGGCAGGCAGTGAGCTATGAGGGGAGAATGGTGAGAAGAAGCAGAAAATAAAAGGGCTCAGTTTAGAAAGTCCAGAATTCCAGTAGAGACTATCAGGAAAAAGAGAGGAGGGGAAAAAGTTTTTTCTTCTATGGCTCCACCTAGTGAGTCAGAGCAGAGGCTCATGGAGGAGCTGCACCCTATCAAAACTGTTCAAGCAGCTGCCAGAACATCTCTCCCCACCCCCATCCAAGGCCTCTCTGGTTCTACTTCCCTCCCTCCCTCACCTGGGCTGTTGCTTCCCTTCTGGGAATCTTTATCATCGACTTCTGGATCCACAATCTTTAGCTTTTCCTCTCCCTCCATCTGGAAGATGGTGTCTGACTTAGGAACTGGAACTCCTGTTCATGAGAAAACAAACAATACAAGGAAGACTGAGTTGAACACTCATTTGGGCAGAGTTCGTTTAGAATTCAGGGTTAGAGACAGATATGACAGAGAGCAATTGACCAGAGATATGCCATTTGGCTAGTTTCGATTTCTTAAAGAAGCCTTCTCTACTCTAGTCCATGCCAATCTCAACACCCACTGCAGCTGAAGTCAGTATCACAGTTTAGCAACAAGATCTACAAAAAGGAGCATGCAGATTTTGCATCTCTACCCAATTTTTACATATCTACACACTTTGTGGGGCCGAACTGAGTCCTTTCACTCATTACTACTATGCTCTTTCCTCCCAGGGCAAATTTTTAGCCAGCATCTGGACTAGTCTAAGGGCTTTTAAAGGTATATGGCAGACAGATTGGCAATTCCCTAACCTCTACCCAACAGGTGGCTGTCTAGAGATGGGCAGAGTCCAGGCCAGGGTAAAATATCAGTCGTATCTTGGGTGGCAAAGTTTCAGTCACAAGTTATATATGTCTCTGTAATCCGACCCATGCATGCATCCCAGTGGGAGTGTCAGCTGGTAGAAGGCAAATTCCCAGCAGCAGCAGCAGCAGGGATAGCTGCCCCTTTTTCCTCATATGCACCCAGAATATTAGCCATAAGAGAGATCTCATTGAAAATGGAATCAGTTTCGAGATCAAGAGTTCCATTGTGTTCTCTCCATCATAAACATCTAATCCCTCCTCCACTTGTCTCCTGGGCCTGGCCTGCTTGCCTGGAAAGGAGAGAAACACCATTCCATCACGATCCCTCCACCCCATTTCCTGGCCTGGCCTGGCCTGCCCTGCCCACTGGAGCAAAGCAATTTGACTCCATCACCCTCCCTGGCCTCCCCCCCTCCATTCCCATTCCAGCTGCACACAGCTGCAGAGACCCCTGAGACCAAACACAGTATTTGCAGAACCTGCCTCAGAAATTACTTTTGTAAGTTTGGGGGGGGGGTTCAAACTTGTGAGTCTGGTATGGAAAAGTCTTCCAGTAACTTCGAGTCTTGGAGGACTTCTAGAGCAATGAGGAAGAGGCCCTGAGCACCTCGATGACCTGTCCCAGTCACAGAACTACTATGTGTCAGAGGTACGACTGGAACCTAAAGCCTTCTTGCCTTTAAGGCTGGCCTCCTACGCATTCTGCCATGAAGGTTTAGTGAATGGACAAGCAGAGAAGGTTTGGGGAAACTCATCCCTGGCAGCAGTGACACTGATTTCGTTAGGAGAGAATTAGAAACCGTTTCCTCCAGCCTAGTTCTCCTCTGAAGGCTAGTGGAGGAGAAGTTTGCAGGGATGGTTTTCTGCCTCGTGGCGGAGCCCAGCTGAGCTAGATTTGGAGAGGTACCACCACGCTTTTGAGGTCCCAAATAGCTGTCTTGTGAGAGTGGAGACTGCTTTTGTGGGCAGCTTGGATTAGACGGGAAATGAAGGCTCTTCAAACTCACCCATTAAGGACTTACAGTCTATATAGCAGGAGTCAATTCATGGATCCTTGAGTAGGAAGCCCAGGCATAGCTTTCAACCATGACCAGCTCCCACAACCAACTCTCCCCACCTCTAGCCAGAAATAGGACTGGACCGCCATTTGCCATTAGCCATTCGCCTGGGGCAGTGCAGCAATGGGCACGTCCAAGGAATACAACTTTTTTTTTTTTTTAAAGTAAGCCCTGAGATTTCCTGGACAGCCTCTCTTAGGGATTTAAGGGTTGCTAGGGGCACGCAGTCTCAGCTCTCTCCCTCTCTGCTGTGGCCCCTTGCCTCCTTGTTCACAGCTATTAATAACAGTTGTCAGTTTTGTCTCGGTTGTCAGTGTCTCCCACTCCAATCCAGCCTCCTCACAGCTGCCACCTTCATACTGCCCACGTCACCCTGTTCCCCGTGGCCTCTAGCTTGAAATCCCAACTTTCCAGACACCCCCCGGCTCTACTTACATTCCAGCCAAACTGGCCTACCAGCTGTTCTTTGCACACATTCCACTTCCCACCTCGGCGCCTTTGCCCAGGCTGTCGCGAAGGCCTGGAATTCGCCACCTCTTGGGTGTGCCTCAAGGATCAGCTTGTGTGCCACCTCCTCCATGAGGGCGGCCGCCTTACCTATCCGTGCACATACACTGCACCTCAACCCCCCTCCGAGTCCCTGTGCCAGAAGGTGAGCCCCGTGAGGCCTGCGGCGGCCTCATCTCAATTGGGCCATCCGCAGCGCCGATGGGGCCAGGGCCCGGCCCTCACCCAAGCCTACGTGTCCAAGGAGTGAGGGAAGAGGAGACGTGGGGCAGGGGCGGCCCGAAGGCTGGAGAGGCGGGGTCGAGGAAGCAGAAGGGGCGGGTTCCCGAAGGCGGAAGGGGCGGGGCCCCGACCGGCGATTCCCGGCCCCGCAACCTCTGGGGTTTAAGCGCTCCGCTCCCTCCGGAATGAATCCCCTCTCCCTCCCCCATCTCCGGGACCCCAAACACACTGTAAGCCGAACCCCGGGGTCCCCTAGCCCCCTTCCCGCGGAGAGGACCACCGAGATGTGCCGGCATTTCCTGAGGTGAGAGGCACTTGTGGTGCTGCCACTCTAGGAAGCCTCGGAGGTCTGGCGTCTCTGTGCTCCGCTGGAAGCTTCTCATTGGCCTGGAGGGCGTGATGAACTCCAGATTTTTGCAAGATGCGATGCACAGATGGGAAAATGGGAATTTGTTTTGTTACCAGGGCTGACCCCCCCCCCCCCCCCCCCCGTGAAAGTGAGCAAATCATCCACAATGAAAGAAATAGAAAAATGAATGAATAAAAGAGGGGCGGTAAGCAGAGGCGACCGAGAAGCTAGAAAGGGAAGTGCAGACTTTGTCCACCCAACTATGGAAGCCTAGAGCTTGGGATCTCGGCAGCTTGCGGTCCACAGTTAGAGAGCATTTTACACTTGAATAGCGCTCAGGGCATGTGCCTTCTGGCGCGCATCCCCTCAGGGCCAGGCGGGTCCCCTAGTGGTCCACTAACCACTCTGCATCCTTGAGAGCAGAGAAAGGATGCACTGTGATCAGTTCCCAAAGGTTACATGACTTAGCTAATAAGAGTCACTCTGAACAGGTACTGCCTGAAGTAGGCACGGGGAGGTGCAAATAAACCCCCATAATTCATTTGGGATTAAGTGGCGGCCACACTCCAGCCAGACCTTTATTTCGCCCAGGCCAGAAGAGACAGTTTTAATTCTCTAAAGAAAACTCTTTTCCAAAGCCCTTTACAAAGTGTGTATTGGTCCTAGGGCAGAAAAGTGGTAAAGGCTTGGCAATGGGGGTGAAGGGACAGAGGCCAAATTTGAATCTAGGACCTCCTACTCAACCCACTGAGCCACCTAGCTGCCCCCACAAACCTCTAATGCCATTAAACAAAAGGGGGAACCAGGTCACTGGGGGAAATCTTTGTAACAGGTTTCTGGGATAAAAGTATAATTTCCAAGATATGTGAGAAACTGAGTCAGATATGTAAGACTGAGAAGCAATCAATAGGTGAGTGATCCAAAAGTATGATCAGGGAAGTTTCAAATGAAGAAATTCAAACTGTCTCTACTCCCATTCCAAAGAGTCTAAACCAGCAGTAGTAAGAGAAATGCAAAGCTCAAAAGAGTTGAGCTCAATGGAAAATGACAACTGATCATGCCTGGCCCACAGTAGGCACTTAATGTATACTGATTTAGTGAAACAGGGATACTAGTGCATGGCTGGTGGAGGTGAGCCATTCTGGAAAGTCATTTGGAATTCTGCCCAGAACGGCACCAAGCTGCTTAGTCCTTGGTCCAGTAATACCACCTCCAGGCCTCAGCCCTAAAGAAATCAAAGAAGAGAAGGGTACGGATTCTTGTGTACTGAAGTATTTGTAGCTTCTCTTTTTGTGGTGGCAAAAAAAGGAGAAGCTACAAAGGTGTGCTCTCACTGGGGAACAATGGAAGACCATGGTGTCCTAAGAAATGATGAAACCCATTCAGAAACTGCTAAGTGACAGTGGATAGAATGCTCTACTCAGTCTCAAACCGGCAAGCCACTTAACCTCATTTTGCCTTGGGGGTCCAGTGAGGCAGTAGGTGGAAAGAGCTCAGCCAGCCTTTAAGTACAATATCGAGTCCAGCTTTTCTTCGGTTGTCACTAGCTAGTGGTATTCAGAGGAACCTGGAGGAACCCACGCAGAGGGAAGTGAGAAGAGCTAAGAAAACAATTTATGCAGTAATGACTTCATAGAGAACAACAGCTTTGAAAGATCTTAGAAGTCTGGTCGATGGACAGAGTTTTGATCCCCCAAAAGCCCCAAAAGAATGAGAATAAAAGGTTTGCTGTCTCCTGACCGAGGGGCTGAATTTAGCATGCACCTGGGCCTACTGTGGGGACTCATTCTGCCAGATTATGTAGATCTAGATCGAGATGTTTGTCAGTTTGCTCTACAAGGGGTAGAGGAGTAAAAACGGCTTTAAAACAGCCTAATTTGATGGTAATGAATCAAAAGCGAAGGGAACGTTCTCCTACTGGGGAACAGCTAAACAAATGGCGCTGTGCTAATGTAATGTGATCCGATTGTTCCCCTAGAAATGTGGAGATGGACAGTTTAAGAGGAAACTGGCAAGGCCTCTGGGAGCCAGCACAGTACAGAGTGCTCAGAACCAGAACAGTGTATCCAGTAACAGTTTCAAAAGCCTTTCGACCTGATCAGGGCAATGATAAACAGTTGCAGGGGACTGAAGATGAAACATGCCAGCCCCCTCCTGCCACAGGGACGATCGACTTCAGATGCTGAGGAGTCAGCCATTTTCAGTTTGGGCCCTCTTAGCGGTGTGTTGAGGGCTTTGTTAGCAGGGAGGGGCTTCCCCTTGGATTTGTTTAATGGGGCAGGGTGGAGGGACAGCGAGGGACAGATTAGAAGAAGGGAAAACTTCAAAAGAACTCACACAAAACATCAAATCCACTTCATATTTCGAGGCTTAACTCTAGCTCCTATATCTGGGCAATGAGTTGTTTGCAGTTTTTCTTTGTTTGTTTAAACCCCTTACCTAACTCCATTAGAATTGATTGATTCCAAGTCAGAAGAGCAGTAAGGGCCAGGCAATTGGGGTGAAGTGATTTGCCCAAGGTCACATAGCTAGGAAGTGTCTAAGACTGCATTTGAACCCAGGACCTCCTGTTTTTAGGCCTGGTTTTCTATCCACTGAGTCACCTTGATGCCCTGTTTGTGCAATGAGTTTTAAGGGAGAGAGAAGAATTTTTTAGCAGGGGAAGAGAAGGGAAGGGAATATGAAGTGGGGCACACTTCTTACAGTAATGTACAGACGCCCCCAGAGGGGAGTCGCCTGGAACAAAGGGTTGGTGCAGTTTTTATAGAAATGCAGAGGGGCAGTTCTGAGCAAAGCATACAGATGTGTCCCTATAGGGATTCTACAGACGCAGCAAACAATCAGTCACAGCAGTAGACTGCTTATACCTTTTGGCAGTTTCTCAGGATTCCAGTGTGTGTCAGTGGAGGCATATGTCCAGCCATAAATTTAACCCTGGGGTGGGCTCTGTCTGAGCCAGGGACCCTGCAGCTTCCAGAGGGACTGTGGGGTTTTGTTTACTCGAGGAAGCATTTATATAGAACCTACTATGTGCCAAAGAGGATCTCATTTGACCCTTCCAACAACTCTGAGAGATGAGTGCTATAATATTTTGAGCCTTATTCTACAAGTGACGAAACTAAGACTTGCCCAGGCCAGTAAGTGAGGCTGGATTGGACATCTGGACAGCTTGTGTTCTATTCACTTCACTGCAAAGAGGCACTGGGCTAGAAAACTAGGATGCTTGGCTCCTAACACTTCTTTTGGCTGTGGGCAACGCACATATCTTCCCCACCCACACATGCCTTAGTTTCCCTGCTTTTCAAATAAAACATTGATTATTTCTAAACCAGCCTTGGGCTCTAAGAGACTCTGAAAAGGCTAAGAGACCTTAGACCTGTCCCTTGACCTCCATGGCTTCTGTCGCATATGGTGTTGAGACTAGACAATCTTTATAATCACAATTCTCCTTTAAGAGTGTTCTGTGAACTAGGGGGGGTGACCTACATCTGGGTTCTTCCTCACTCTGGACTTTGATTTCCCCTGGAGACCTTGGCTGGCGGGGCTGAATCTGCACTGAATCTGCCTGAGACCACTGGAGGGCGAGATTGAGCCGGGAGGGGGACGGGGGAGGGGGGGGGCAGAGAGCGAGACGCCACGCGAGGGCCTCCCAGACGTCCTAGAACGGCACCGGAAATGGCCCGGCGAGAAGAGGTGGGGCTCCGGGCCGAGAAGGACGGACTTCCGGCGGTGCCATTTTGTGCTACCCGGTGCTCGGGTAAGTATGCTAGGGGGTTGGGGGTGGGCGGCGGGCTCTGGGACTCTCCTTTCTCCCCGCCCCCCTGCGTCGGTCCGTGCCGGGCAGGGCCAGCTGGCCCCTCCCCAAGCCAGTCCCCTCTCCTGCGACCCTCCCCAACAAGTGTAAGGATTAGGGCAGAGTGGAGGGGCCCTGGCATCCGAGGAAGGCCTTCTCGGCTCGAAGATCCCGTTTTCTTGGGGCAGACCTAGGGCAAGTGATTGTCCCTCCCGGGGCTCTCGTCCCTCGTCCGTAAGGGCCTGGATCTGAAGGCTTGCGCATTGGGAACCGGGCGGGGGGGACCGGGTGCAGTCTGGCCTGCCTCTGTGAGGGGAGAAGGGAGTCCCGCAATGGTTCGGGCCTCCGCACAGTTTGCACGCGGCCGGGGCGATAAGAGCCTGCTGGTTCGGAATCCTTCCCCAGCTCCTTTGGAATATTTAAGGCTTGAGTTTGATGCTCAGGAAGATGTGGGGAAGACCTGTGAGTCTTGCGGGAAGGCGGGGACATTGGCGGGCTAGAGAGGATGGCTGCTGGCTTAGTGCTTTTCCTGGGCACGGCCACAGCAGGGTTTTGCTGTGACTTCTATGTTGTTCCTGACTGTTGGTAGTTCAGAATGGAGTTTCAGCCCTGGGGCTTCCCCTTGTGTCAATGGAGAGTGATGATGTCAGGAGCTACCTCACGGGATTGTCGTGAGGATGAAATGAAGTAATGTGTGTAAAGCACTCCGCATCCCTTTCAGCAGTCTGGAGCTGGCCTTACTGTTAGCAGCCCTTTCTCCAGTATCTCCACACCACACACAGGATCTCCTCTGGTCTAGCCACCTCTACAGCCCCTGGAGGATGTCCCAGAGCCATAGAACCACAAAAAAGAGCCATCTAGTTCGAGCTGAGAGGGACCCCCCTCCCTCCCCCAGTCTAGCCTTAGGGCCCCTCAGAATCAGATTTTTAAAGGGATCCAATAAAATCCAGTAGTGTACAAAGGAAAACAATTACACTGAATCACAGTTATCAAAACGGCCCCCACCAAAAGTTCACAAAACCCAAGCAAAGAACCAATCTCTGGAAAGGGATCATCTAGTTTCCCAAGATAGCCTGTGCTGGGGAATGCTGATTGTTGTTAAAAGGGTTTCCCTTCTGTCCAGTAGAAATCTGTTTTCCTGTAACTATCACTCTTTCTTAATTGTTAGACCAGTTTGTCATCTGCACAACAGTATTGCAATCCAGTTATAATGCTTTCTCTCCTCTTTTGCGGAATGCCTCTCAGGCTTCTGAACTGGCATTTAGCCACATAAGTATGAGGTGATGGGTGATGACTGACTTAAACTATATAAGGTCTAGGCAATTCTTGCTTTATATACATATTTGTATTATGTAAATTTGACTTTAGAAGTATGGGGAAAATCCACATTCCTAAAAAAACACCCATTTAACTTTACCATACAGTACTGTGTTCTCCCTTTCCCTCCTTCCTTTTCCTCTCTTTTTCTCCTTTCCCTCTTTCTTCCTGTTCCTCAGCTAGATGCCTCACCCCTGCAAAAAAGCCTCCCCAAGTGAAAGTAGAAATTGACTCCCAGCCCTTTGCTCCCTCTACCCACCCAACCATGTGATCAGCCCCTTTTATCTGTTTTCCTTAGGTCCCTAAGGAACCTCCTGTCCTCTCCTTAATCTGTATGTCCAGTCCCTACTTGTGTTTGGATCAGGTGTTCCTCCTCCTCCTCTTGCTTCTTTGTCCTGGCCCCCATGGATCCTTGAACTATATACCAGCTCCCTCCCTCCATTGACCCCCCACAATACACCATTTCCAGCATTCTGTTTCTATAATTCATTTTGTCTCTAGGGTTTTCTGCTGCTGGTGGTAACAGGGTTGAGAAGGTTCATTTAAAGTCATTACATATAGGTTAGAAAGCTGTGACCCCCTTCCGGCCTCCCTTCTCCATGTCCATGGTATAATAATTAAAATGGTTTGAGGTCATAAACTGTAGTGATTAAAATAGTGGAAGACTTAAATTGTAGTAGATATAAGAGTGGATCAGTAAATTGTGTCCGCAGAAAATGTTTTCATTACAGTGTTTTGTTTTTAAATCAATGTATAAGGGGGTCGACAGGGAAAAATTCCCAATTATTCAATATACCCAAGTCAGCTGGGTTTTATAGAGATTTTAATTAATACAATGAGGAATTAAAGAAAGTGAGAGAGAATAAGAAAGGAATAAGTATGAAGGGCCTTAGCCGAAAGGTCTAGACCTGAGTCTTAAGAGAGAGATCAGTCAGTCTTTAATCATTCACCACAAGATCTGTCCAAGCAAGAATATAGACACCAGTTCAGTCAGCCATCCTTCTCCAGAGAGAGATTCTTCTGACTGTCCTCAAGAGACTGTCCCAAGAGCCTGTTTCCAGAGCTCTCTCCCAACAGCCTCCTTAGAGACTGTTCTCTAGAGACTTTTCTTTTTAGGAGATGGGTTTAAGTACTTTTCATTGTTCAGAAAAGAGTTTACAACTTTATCTTCCCCTAGGGCAGACTTAAGTAGGTGAAGTAGAGTTCTCACATTCCTGATCTAAGTAGAGTTCACTGCCCAAATGGGGAATGGTCTTAATCAAATCTTATGAAGTAGGGTCTGGGAATTTTTAAGGTTCACAATGGGCAAATTTGAATTATGTAAAAATAGCTTTAGGCAGAGGTCTGCTCAAGAGGCCACTTATGAGAAGTGAGAACTATCTTTAAGAGTGTGTGAAAATGGGTAAGTAAAAGCAGAGTCAGAAAGTACCCATTTGGGAGCTAGAAGACCTCATGTATAGCCCTAGTTCTTTCCTTGACTTAACATGTGACTTTGCAAGTCTTCTTTCTGGATCTTTTTTCCAGGTATACAACATGTATTTATTTCTATTTAAAATTTTAATTTTCAGGTAAACATTCATTTTTCTTGTCCCTCTTTCACGTTTCCCCATTTCACCCTGATTAGAAGTACAGCAGCCACCCATTGGACCTACATTACTCAATTTTTCATCTTTCTCATTTTGCAGACCCTCTGCTCCTATAGGCTCACCATATTGTTACCAGACTTGATCTCAACACCTGATCAGTCTAGCCCTTTGAAGCTAAGAACTCCCAAGCTCCGCTTTCCCAGTAGTCAGGGCCACAGGCATGCTTACTTTCCCCATTTTCTCCCATTTAAAAGAAAATATAATCAAAACTCTTGTATATGCAAAACAAATTCCTACATTGTCCGTGTCCAAAAATGTCTCATTTTTCAATTTTAAGTCAATCATCTCTGTTAGGAAGTGGGTAGCATAGATCATAGTTCCTCTGGAATCGGGATTAGTCATGACATCGATCATGGGGGGAGGACTTTCAACTTGTTTTGCTTGATCCCAGTGGGCTGAAGTTGAAGATGGGCAAATCTTGACTTGGTGTAAAGGAAAATGACCTAATTTGAACTGTTTCAAAGCACAGTGAGCTGCCTTAAATGGCAGCAGATAAATTTACCCAACATTGAAGGCTGGCTGCCCACTTGGCTTGAGTACAAGTTGGACTATATACCTCCTGAGAGTAGATCCCAGCTCTTTGATTGGACATAGCTCATTATGGAGCCACATTGGGTTTTCTACTTGCTCCCCTTCAGTCATGTTGCCTTGGCTCTTCTCAGAGATTTCTTTTTTGCTTCAGTTGCTTGAGTGGGTTGGGGAGGAGGCTTTTGTCATTGTTAACTTAGGAAGGATTTCACCACATTTAGCTCCACTACTCAAAGATCCTGACAAGTAATAATAATACTACATAACATTTCTATAATAGTGCCTGCTATGGCAGGCACTGTGCTAAGTGCTTTGCAATTATTACCTCATTTGATCTTCACAACAGCCTTGGAAGGCAGGTGTTGTTATTATTCCCATTTTACAGCTTAGGAAACTGAGCAAACATGTCAGATGACTTCACATAGCTAGTAAGTGCCTGAGGACAGATTTGATCTGGGGTCTTCTGACTCCAGGCACTATGCCCGTCTTAGCATTTTAAAATCCAATGATAGGCACATTTGCCAACTTCAATTAGCCATCTTCCGTGATTTTAGGAGAATCTTGTGTATAATTTGTGTTTTTCACATCACCTTTGTTTCCAGATCTAACCTCTTGCCTCCTTAGCAATGTTTGGCAATATGTTTAATATTCCACAATCACTGTTTTCCTGGTTTTGCCTACTTTACTTTGCATCAGTTCATATATGGCTTCCCAAGCAACCCCAGATTCTTCACATTCGTTGTTCACAATAATATTCCATTCCCTGCACCAGTCATTAAGATCTTATTATGTGATTTGTGGCCAGGAGGGCTGCCCCACGGGAGGTATGACACTCAGTTCTCATACACCTATATCAGATTGAATAATGATCAAGAAATCCAATGAGAAACTACAAGAAGTTTTTTGCTTGGGGTTTTTGTGTGTTTTCCCTGACTTTATTTTAGATTGAGAGAAGCCCTAGAGCTATTCTGAGAGAGGGAGCAGCAGGTGGGAAATAGGAGAGGGGGCCCTATCAGCAAAGCCTTTTGATGGCCCAGGCCAACAAATCTGCAGCCCACAGAGCTAGATAGGCATAGCCTGTGAGACTCAATTCTTGGAGGCAGAAAAAGCTAATAAAGACCCAGGAGGGCCTGAAAGCCTTTGGATGGTGAGCAAGCTCCTGGGAGGGGACCTTGGAAGCCACAAGAAGTAGTAGAGACCAGAGCATTGGGTCATTGAGAACAGAGCAGGGGTCAGAACAGGAAAACCAAGGTAGCCAGCTCTGTTGTGAGATGCTATAGAGGATTCTTTGAACCTTAAAGATCCAGGGTGGGGTGCCTAGCCCCAGAGCAAGACCCAGCAGAGCTACCACTCCCCTCAAAAGAGACAAAGACTGGCCCTGGCATAAAGCCTTCTCTCAGGAGCTAAAGATGGAGAGGTAAGTGATTAATAGAAAAAACTGAGCAGTATTTAAAAATCCTGTAAATTTAGAGATTCCCTGTAAGGAGAGAACTCCACAACAACTATAAGCAAACACTGAAGGAAAAAAATGGCCTTTCCACAAAGAATATATGAACATCGAGGGCAGCTAGTGACTCAGTGGCAAGAGGTCTTGGGTTCAAATTTGACCTCAGACACTTCCTAGCTATGTGACCCTGGGCAAGTCACTTAACTCCCATTGCCTAAACTTTATTTTTCTTTTGCCTTGGAACCAATACTTAGTATCAATTTTAAGATGAACAGTTGGGGTTTAAAAAAATGACTAAAAGAAAAAGCAAGAGATAAAAAAAAATACTTGGAAGGAGAATAAAAAGTATTAGAGAAAATGGCAAACCTTGCTCAGGTAAGAGACCCTGAAAAGGGCCTGGTTACTCCAGTCATACATCCTGGCACTTGGAGGCAGACCAATGGGTCAAACAGACTTCTTTTAGTAAAGGGAAGGGGTTTCCTGGGGTCTCATGGGTTCCCCACTGAAGTGTAAAAACTGGCTATAGTGCCCTGGTCTGCCTGGACATTTCCTGCCCCCGCTGGTGGTGTGGCAATGTAGAGTAACTCCCCCAAAGCAGAGTGAACAGAACCCAATAGCCACATTGTAAAGACAACAGTTTGAAAGGCACAGAACTCTGATTAATGAAGTGCCCAACCACTGTTCTAGAGGCCCCACGACATGCGTGCTCCTGACCTCACAGAGAGGCTCAGGTGGCATGATGAGAAATAGAGGGGGGGGTTTGACACAGCCCATTAGGCCATTTGATTTGCTCAGCTATGCATGCTCCTCACAAAGGTTTCTGTTTTTCTTATTTTCCTGTGTGGGGGAGGGAAAGGTAATATATCGTCAATTGGGAAACATGATGATTTAAAAAAGCGATGAAAGATGATTTCAGAGAATTCTGGGTAGTATGAACCAACGCAGAGTGTAAGGTAAGCAGAAAGACAGTTTTTGTAAGGACGACATCCTTATTACCATCCTTTGTTTCCATCTTCATTTAGCTTTTCTGAGCCTCAGTTACTACTTCTGTAAATTGGAGATTATATACAATGAAATGCTTAGGAAATGGTGAGAAAGTGCCTTCTCCTTCCTTTCCTCCCTTCCTTCCCTCCCTCCCTCTCTTCTTTCTTCTTGTTATGGGGCAGCTACATGACTCAATAGGTAGAGAGCCAGGTCTAGAGATGGGAGGTCCTGGATTCAAATTTGGCTTCAGACACTTCCTGGCTGTGTGCCCTGGACAAGTCACTTAACTAGAGATAGAATCCTAGCTCTTTTGCCTTGGAACGAATACTTAGCATTGATTCTAAGATGGAAAGTAAGGGTTTTTTTAAGTAGAAGGAAGAGAGCTTATTGTGTCCTAGGTAAAAACAGTTCCCACACTCAGTCAGCTCACGTTCTAATGGAAGAGATAACATGCAAATAACTAGAAACACACATGGTGGACAAAGAGGAGATAGAGGGTCATTTTGAAATGATTGGGAAAAGCCCCTGAGAGAAGCTGGGTTTTGAGGGGGTTTTTTGTGGTGGTTGCTATTTTTTTTTATTCCAAACTGGAACACCAAAAACATATTTAATAGAGCAGAAACCCAAAAGAGGACTCTGTGTGAAACCATGGCTTTCCCTTCACACGAATTGATTTTGAAGAAAGTGCTTTCTAGATCTATGATTTAACACACCATATTTGGGAGGGGTGGTCCATGCTGACATTCTTCCCTGGGGAGTTTGGCCTAACTATCCAAGCAGGAAATATGGGGCAGATGGAGAATGCTTCTTCCCTAGACCAACAACCCCTCCCATACATGTATGCAAGGGCTGCTTGCCACCAAGCCTTCGGTTTTAAACTCTTAAACTAATATTAGGCTGTTCTAATATTAATAATATCTAATATAAAAACTGCTCTAAAACTGGGCAAGCAGGCCCCACACTTCTTGGGCAGAGGCTGGATAAACAGCCAACTGGGCCCAGAATTGAATAGGAGGAGGAGTCTGGAAGTTCTGCAGTGCTTTTAATGGCCCCAAGTCTCTCCCTGAAAACAAATGCCTACCTTTTTAACCCTAATATTTTTTCAGTTGTGCTCTGTAGCCCGAGTCCTGGAATACCAGTCTAAAGAATTCAAGTTGTCATTTATTGGAAGTGCAATGGAGAGGTGTGTGGTGGGCATGAGTATAGACTAATCCCTGACCAGCAAAGAAATTCTCAGGAGAAACAGCCTAAAAGATGACATCAGCGAGCTGTACAATGACAAAAGGAGGTAGGCTGGTTGAACAGTGAGTGAAGAATACTTGCTAGCTTGTGTGTGTTGTTAACAGATCTATAGGAGTTCCCCCAGCATGTTTGGTGAACTTGAGTCTTAAAGAATGAGAATAATCTCATTAGGCAGAGATGAGGAGGGAGTATGTTCTGGGCACGGTAGGATTGCAGGGCCAAATCCATTGAAGAGCCATGATGAGAACTAGGGACAGTCCTTTGGATTATCAGGATTGTAGAGTACGTGATGGATTGATAAGTAGTAGTGTGAAATAAGGCTAGAGATGGGGTTTGTCCCAAATTGTGGAAGACCTCAAATGCCATGCTCAAAGCTTGTATTTTATCCTCAAGGAGATAGGGCACCTTTGCCCATTAGGCTTCATTTGGTAGCTACATGAAAGAGATCAAAGAGGAGAGTGGAGGGAAGGAGACCCATTCACCTACTTGAGTTGTCCAGGCACAAGGTTGATAAGTGGCAGAATGAGGGCTAGGCTGCAGTTCTGTGAACTTTCTCTTGTCTCAGTGCAAATGACTGGCTTGTTTTCTTCTCCACTGAAGGGGCTTTGGTTTCCTGACCTGATGTGGTCTCCACTCTGGTTTGAGGGGAAATGCCTTATGTCCAGTGCCTGCAGAGACCTGAGGATGGAGAGTTCTAGCAATGGAGGCCCTGCCCAGGTGAAGGAGGGAGGGATGCCAGGACTCTTTGGTCAAGTCAGGCCTGTGCTCATTCATGATTCCTTTTCCTTTCCTCCTCCCTATGTACTTCCCAGGTTTTCAGCTTATGTCCAGATGGTGAGTGCAGAACACTGGATGATGGCAGCCACATCCCCAGCAGCCAAGTCCCAGGTGAGCTCTCCTTCCCTGACTCTCTTCTGAGGCTCACCTCTTTTGCCTGGCTGTCACTTCATCTTTCTTCATTAGCTCTCAGAGGGGTCATGGGAAGTCACATCACTTTTGAGGGCCTTCATTTCTCTGTCTGTAAAATGAAGATAGTTAGTTTTGAACTCTCCACACTATTGGGCTATTGTATAATGCTTAGCTGAGCCAATGCACGGGGCTTGCTTTGTAAATAATCTCCCAGTGCCAGGTATGTGAGTGATTAATAAGAATATTGATGACAGTGGGATTTAACTGTTGTAAGGGAGAAGATGTTGGCCCTTAAAAAAGACTAGATATTTCTGAATGGGTGCTGTATGTTTACCCTTGGGTTCATCAAAGCAATAAGCCAAGACTTGGTTACCTTTTTGTTCCTGTCTGGAAGACAAAGCCCAGTTACTGTGTCTGTGGTAGCTAGCTAGGTAGTGCCTGTGAAGGGACACTTCAATGACCACTAGACTTGAACTCAGATTTGGCTTGTGGTCCTGGCTCTGCATTTACTGCCCTGTGCCCTTTCCTTCCCTCTTGGATTTCTTATTTGCCTCTGAGCACTGTTCATATCATCAACACTAAATGAAACCTGATATCGTAGCATCTAGTCCAGTCTTCCATTTTACTGATGAGGAGAAACTAAGGCTCAGATAATTTAGATGATTTCGAAGGTTATCCAGCTATTAGGTAGCAGAATTGATCTTTGAACCTAGTTTTCTGGCCTCTTGGCCACAGTAGAATACTTAATCTGTCCCATGCCATGATGAAGTCCAAAGGAGATAATTTATACATGAAGTACTTAGAAATCTAAAGGCATTATATACTCATGTGACCAATTATAGGGAGGAATCACATCAAACATTTATTTTGGGGAAAGAGATGAAGTCTTTTTGGGCAGGGAAGGCAGATATTTATGAAGAGTACTGTATATTTTGCTCTGTGCTAAGGTGATAGAGCTCAGCTCTCTAACATACTACTTTATATGATCTTTCTTTAACCTCTCAGTTTCCCCCTCTTTAAAATGATGAGGTTGCACTACATAACTAACCCCTGAGGATCCTTACAGTTGTTAATCTTGGATCCTATGCATCATTCCATTATGTTCTTTTTTTTTCCCCAACATATTTAATTTAATTTTTTTGATCAATTACATAATAAATTTCCTCAAGTTTTCTGAAGTCATATGATTCAAATTGTCTCCTCTCCTTCCCTTCCCCGTCCTGGAGCTGGCCAACAATTCAGTCTGGGTTATACACGCATTATCACATAAAACTTATTTCCATATTGTTCATTTTTGAAAGTGATTAATCTTATAAAACCCAAACCCCACAATATATACCCAAATAAACAAGTGAAAAATTGTATGCTTTCATCCGCATTCCTGCTGCAGCAGTTCTTTCTCTAAAGGTAGATAGCATTCTTTGACCTAAGTCCTTCAGAATTGTCCTGGATCATTGTATTGCTGAGAGTGGCTAAATCCTAATTGATCATCCCACAATATTGCTGTTACTGTGTATGATGATCTCTTGGTTCTGCTTGTTTCACTCAGCATCAGTTCATGAAGGTCTTTCCAGCTCTTTCTGAAATCCTGTTCATCATTCCTCACAACACAATAGTGTTCCATCACCATCATATACCACAATTTGTTCAGTCATTCCCCAATCGAAGGACATTCCTTCAATTTCCAATTCTTTATTGACACAGAAAGCACAGCTCTCAATATTTTTGTACAAACAGGTCCTTTCACATTTTAAAAAATCTCTTTGGGAGCCAGGCCTAGAGACGGGAGGTCCTAGGTTCAAATCTGGCCTCAGACACTTCCCAGCTGTGTGACCCTGGGCAAGTCACTTGACCCCCATTGCCTAGCCCTTACCACTCTTCTGCCTTGGAGCCAATACATAGTATTGACTCCAAGACGGAAGGTAAGGGTTTTAAATTTTAAAAAAAATCTCTTTGGGATACAGACCTAGTAGTGGTATGATTACATCAAAGGGCAGGCATTGTTTTATAGCCCTTTGTGCATAATTCCAAATTGCCCTCCAGAATAGTTGGATCAATTCACAATTCTACCAACAATGCCATTTCTACCAAACAATGCCAATTCTACCAAAAATGTTCCAATTTTGCCACATCCCCTCCAACATTTATCGCTTTCCTTTACAATCATATTGGCCAATCTGATAGGTATGAGGTGGTACCTCAGAGTTGTTTTAATTTGCATTTCTATAATTTAGATTTAGAACATTTCTTCAGATGATTATTGATAGCTTTGATTTCTTCATCTGAAAACGTCTTATTCATATCCTTTGAATTGGGGAATGGCTTGTATTCTTGTAAATTAGACTTATTTCTTTATATATTTGAGAAATGAGACCTTTATATGACATTTCTCACTCTGGAAGTTTTCAGTAGGTGAATCCACCCAGCATACCTCTTCAAAGTATGTTCTTAACAGAGAGTGCTCCTTACTCTCCTGGAACCTGGCTGCTGACTCAGTACCTATATACCAAAGCCCATAGGGGAAGACACTTTGTTCCCTTCAGTGACCTTCCTAATGTAATTTCTTTTTTTCCTATTTTGTCCTCCACATGCCAGCACACCCAGGAACTAGCACTGAGTTCTGGGAGAACTCTGTGTTTTTAACCCAAACCATCATCCCCCAGCTTCCTCTCTCATTAGAAGGGTTTCCAGTCTCAAAACCTGATCTAACTTCTCAGATGGATAGAGGTGAAAGGCTGTGCATCCAGAACCTTCAGGGAATGGAGGACAGAGAGGCCCTGAAAAGTGCTTATCCAGGTGAGTTGTGGGAATCTGAGGGAACTTAGGTGAGCAGGGCCCCCTTGTTGTTAGCAAAGTAGCAGTAGATGGGAAAGTTTCCCCCTTTTCCCCAAATTTGCCTGTTTCGGGGTGTCTTGGTGCCTGACAAAGAAGAGAACACATTCTCTTTCCCTCCTCCCTTGTGATTGTATTTTCCCTCAAACCATTGCTTATGCCCCAGTTTCCCCTTCCATAGTCATTCATTCTTTCAACTTTATAGTCTTGAGGACTGTAAAGTTGGAAGGGACCCTATAGATAGTTGAATACACCTTTATCATTCTACCCAGGGGTGAGCAAGGCCCTGAGGACTTGACAGAATCACTGGGTAGAAAAGAACCTCCAAGACAATCTAGATCATTCATGCCAAGTTTTCTTATTCATTCCTGTCTTCTCTCCTTTAGTCACATCCTTTCTTCTAAAAGGCTCTTCCTCATTCTCTTTGTTCACCATGGTCTCTGTATCAGCCCCTTCTGTCATTTACTTGCTGTGTCTTCCTCTGGTTTCAAAGAGCCCCAGGATGCCATGAAAGGCAGGTCCACCTAGTTGTCATTTTTATTTGGACGATTCTGTTTCCTCTTAGAGAGGAACAGATTTCTTCCCCCCAGCAAGGGTGGCCATGTTTTTTCTTTCTCGTTTCAGACTATGGGATTGAGATGGAAAACAAGGAGGTTATTCCAAAGCAGGAAGTGTCTGAAGAAGATGAATTCAAGGGCATACTGTGGACAGGATTGCAAAGTACGGTTCCTGAGGAGCCTGAACTTGAAGAAGCCCGTGACTCAAAGGACAGTTTGGAGGAGCACAAGGGAAGTTTAGCATTGATGAGACTGAGACATTCTCCCCCTTCCCAAGACAGTGGTTTCAACCGCATGTCTCTCTCCCAAGGGAGTGTCCCTAAAGAAGAGGGAGGATGTGAATATACTAAGTGTGAGAAAAACTATGATCCCACCTCAGACCCTGTTCCAAGTGGTATAGAAACTGTAGAAGAGAGATCCCAGAGATGTGATGTGTACGACAAAGGCTTTGGACAGGGTTCAGAGCCCCTGACACATCAGAATGTCAATCATGGGGAAAAACCCTATGAATGTAGCGAATGTGACAAGGCCTTTAGCCGGAGGTCCTATTTTATCGAACATCAAAGGATCCATAGTGGTGAGAAACCGTATGATTGTAGTGAGTGTGGCAAGGCATTCAGGTGGTATTCCGATGTTGTTTCCCATCAGAGGATTCACCGTGGGGAGAAACCTTACCAATGTAATGATTGTGGCAAAGCCTTCCGGAAGAGCTCAGACCTTATCCAGCATCAGAGGGTTCATAGTGGGGAGAAGCCCTATGACTGTAGTCATTGTGGCAAAGTCTTTGGTCGAAGCTCCAGCCTTATTCGGCATCAAAGAATTCATAGTGGAGAGAAGCCCTATGAATGTAATGCATGTGGGAAGGCTTTCAGAGATATTTCTACTTTTATTAACCATCAGAAAATTCATAGCGGAGAGAAACCCTATGAATGTGACGAATGTGGGAAAGCCTTCAGTCGGAGCTCAAGCCTTATTGAACATCAGAGGATTCATAGTGGGGAGAAGCCCTATGAATGCAATGAATGTGGGAAGGCCTTCCGGTGGTGCTCAGACCTAGTTCCACATCTCAGAATTCATAGTGGGGAGAAACCGTTTGAATGTAATGAATGCAAGAAATCCTTTAGGAAGAGCTCAGATCTGATTTTGCATCAGAGGATTCATAGTGGAGAGAAGCCCTATGAATGCAATCAGTGTGGGAAGGCCTTCAGGAAGAGGTCTGATCTCATTCAGCATCATAGAATTCACAGTGGAGAGAAACCTTTTAAGTGTAATGAATGTGAGAAAGCTTTTAGGACCCGGTCGGATCTTGTTCAGCATCTGAGAATTCATAGTGATGAGAAACCTTATGAATGTAATGAATGTGGGAAAGCTTTCAGGCAGAATTCAGACCTGATTCAGCACCAGAGAATTCATAGTGGAGAAAAGCCCTATGAGTGCAACAAATGTGAGAAAGTCTTCTGTCGAAACTCGAGCCTCATTCGACATCAGAGAACTCACAACAGAGATTAACGTGCAGGGCGTTACCCATCCCCTGTCCATGCTAGGGACTTTGGGGAAAATTGCAAACTCCTTCAGGACGGGCTGCAGTCAATAGAACTTCCTTCTGGTAGCAAATGATAACAGCTGCTTGAAAGACTGATTGATCAATATTAGAGTGAGGGAGCAGGACTAGTGAAAATGAATATTCACTACGACTCATCCCTGGCTTAATGAGCTTTCAGAATGGCCTCTCAGGTCAGGGACTGAAATGGAAGAGGCTGTGGGCCCCCCACCCCTCCCTACACACACACACACACACACGGGGAAGATCCTGTCCTCATCTCTTGGGCTGTCTGCTACATCCAAAGGAGGAGGGCTTCTTTCAGGGCATGACCTGTCCCTTAATCCTCAGCACCTTTTCTCCATAATGACATGTTTGCAATTTGACATCTTTACGATATTGTCCTTAGCCATTCATTTAGAGGACATGAATCTGCTTTATTAGAGTGGAAGGAGCACTGCTCTGCTGGCCTTCTGTAGGCAGAGTCCAACCCTAGATACACAACTAATTTTTATTGGTTCCCCCAGCTCTTGAGGGAAATTAACATTCTTTGGGACAGCCTCTGCCTCAACACATCAACACACATACTTTCTGTCTAATGCCACTGTCCTCCCAGCTAGAACTCCTTTCTAGGCATGTAGCCCAGCTGAATTCTTCACTTTACTCTCTTGGCTCCTGACTCAAGAACCTACTTTTGCATCAGCCATCCAGAAGATGGTGGTGATGGGGACACATAATCTGGGTTCAGTTGGATTAGGGAATTCTCACTGGGGAGGCGGAAGTGGAGCAGCTAGGGCTAAGGATGGGGTAGAGAGGATGGCTAGAGTGCAGTAGTGGGCATGGTCCCCGAGCTCCCTCACTTCTCTAGGAAGCTCCTTCTATTAAGGCCTACCTGGTGCCTCCTCCATGAAGCCTTCCTTCCCTTAGTGACCCTTGTTTCTGATTCCTGCTAGCACTTTGACCTTTGCACTTGTTTCACTCCCCCTTATATGATTTTTGTGGTATTTGTGTGTCCTTATTCTATTGTGAATTCCTTGAGAGTAGAGTCTATGTCATATATCTTTGGAGACCTGGTGCCAAGCACAGGACCTTGCACATAGTAGGTGCTTAATTAGTGTTGGTTGATTTATTAATAAAGGTGAAACTACTGATAGGTGTGGGATAGAATCACAGGATTTAAAACTTGGAAGGGACCTTAGAGATCACCCAATCTTTTTATTTTATATTAGTCAAAATCAAGTTCAGGATCTCCAAGTTCCAGATTCCAGCCTGAGTAATGCCCAGTAAGAAAAGGAACACCTGGGCCTGGAGTTGAGAAAAACCTGCTTCTTGCCATCTACTAGTTTGGCTGTAGACAAGTCATTTAATCTCTGAGCCTTGATTTACTTATCTGCAACATGGGCATAATACCTATAGTACTCACTGTTTTTTTTTTTTAAGGATCAAATTAGATCGTGTATTTAAAGCACTTTGAAGAGGGTTGCCATCATTTTGACTGAGGTGGCCTGGGAGCCCCTGTATGGTATCTGACTCGACCTGAAGCCTCAGGCAAGTCACCCTTCCCTGGCAGTTTTGCCCTCTATAAAATGAAGGATTTGGAGTTGATGATCTCAAAGTTTGCTTTGAGCTCAAAAAGACTAGTTGAATCAGTAGAGGAAATTCCTTCGGGCCATGTGGGGCCTGGTCTGTCCAGGTAGCTAAGAGAAAGCCACAGGAGGAGGGAAGGGCAAGTAGAACCAGCTGGATCTGGAAAAGGATGGCAGGAAGAGCCTTCAAAGGAGACTTGAGATCCCTGTGGTCAGTGTGGCCTGAACCACTAGCTTTTGTGAAAGTTTCTCTTTGCCTCTCTGAGCCTCTGTTTCCCTATCTGGGATAACACTTTTACTCCCCACCTCACAGGGTTGTTGTGAGGAAAGATGTTTTGTAAATGGTGACATTGCATATAAACGTGCGCTGTTACTAACGCCAGGGTTGTCTTCTCTTTACTGCATCTTGCTTTCCCTCCTGCCCACCTGGGTGACCTTGGGCAAGGCCCAGCCTCCCTATAAGAGGAGTAAGCTGGACCACTCATGGGGTCAGAGGATCCCTCTCCAAGGTACTCTGCCCAGGAAGACAGGCCTAGTAGCAGGGCAGTGCGCAAGCGCAGAAGGCCAGTGGGGGCGGGGTGCAGTGGGCGGAGCTAGTTCTTTAGCCCAACCCCCAGGAGAACCAGCGACTGCAGAGGCCTAGAACATCCCACTTCCGGCAGCTAGGAACGAGCTTTACTTGGGCTTCTGGGATGTGCCGGAACAGAACAACCTTGGAGGTGCCTGTCCCGGAAAGAGAATTGCATTTGTAGTTGATCTGCCCCTGGAGAAATACCAGCTGGCTACGAGGAGGAGGAGGAGGAGGAGGAGGAAGAGGAAGCAGCATTTGAGCCTGATTTGAAAGTGGATGTGTGGTGGATGGGGAAGGAGGCATTTAAGCTGGGCCTTGATCCGAGTGTGAGCTGTACACCATCTAGCCAATCATCTTCCCCTGGTTCTGCCTTGTTTTCCTTCTATGTCAGTTGCCAGCCGTGGAGCATAAAGAAGGTCCTTGGCTCTACCTCCTCCCCTTCGATAAAGTCGTGGCTAGAAACAACGTTAGCCCTTATTGTAGGTGATAGTCCTGTAAGCCTGTTTATTTTGTTGTTTCCCAGCCTTACCTCAAATGAGATGGGGACTGGGCTTTAAGATGCTCCACTTGGCAGCCCAGGGCAGGCCAGTGTGTGCAGATTGCGGAGGGATGATGGTTGTGTCCACGAGAACTGTGGTCAGACCATTGGAGAGGCAGACCAGCAAGGCCAAGGCGGAGGGGATCAGGCTGGAGTGCTAAGATATGGATGACGCTCCTGCCAATGAAGCTGGGACAGGGTGCTGGAGCAGGCAGGAGGAGAAGCAGGCCGCCTGAGGGGGAGGAGAAGGAATCCAAAGCCAGTCACTGTTCAGTAGTGTCAAGTGCCTCAGACAGGTCAGAGGCAGGAAAACCGAGGTCACTGCATTGAACAATAAGGAAATGGGTGGTGACTTCAGAGCAGGAGAATCAGGTCAGGTTTGTAGGCAGCTGGGAAAGAGTGAATGTTCCGAGGCAGCTGAAAGTCAGGGAAAGGGCAGACACTTCCAGAGGGGAGAGGATGCTCAGGTGATTAGAAGTGTAGAGCTTGTGATGGGCGGTCTCTATTTCTCCAGGTCCTCTGTGAAGGAAAAAGGCTTGAGAAGAAGGGGATCTGGGGCAGACGAAGAGAACAGACTAGAGCCAGCCAGGGCAGAAGCAAAGGAGCATCATGGAAGCAGTGCAAATTTAGCTGAGATTCAATAATAACTTGTAGGGAGTCTCAGCAGCCAGCCGGGCCCAATGACACATTATTCAACAGCCTTCAGTAGCCCATGAGTAGGATCAAAGTGAGCAGATGGCAGAAACACCCTTCCCAATACTCGGCACTTCATCTCCTGCCCTGTGCTCTCTAAAAAACTCTTACTTTCCACCTCAGAATCAATACTAGGTGAACCCTTGGATATCCCACAATTCAAGGAACTATAGATTATTGCCCAAATCTCCCTAAAATATTAATGAACGGTCCTTTTAAACCCTTCCTTTTCATCTTAGAATCGATATTGTATATTGGTTCCAGGGCCAGGCAGTGGAGGGTAAGTGACCTGCCCAGGGACATACAACTAGAGCCCCCTAGCTGTCCCCTGCCATATGCTTTTGGTGTCTTTCCTGCTTGGATTCTTTCTGCCTCTCTCTTAGAACTGCTCATTCTGTGCAGATTAAAGATACGGGTTTCCACCATAGTGTATTTGGCTTTTTGGTTTTGTGGGATTATTCTCTTGCAAAAATGAACACTATGGAGATGATGGGTTTTCTTGATGTTACATGTATAACCCAGATGGAAGGCCCTCCAGCTTGGGGAAGGGGGAGACAATTTGGATCGTATAACTTTGGAAAACTTATGTGGACATTTGTTCTTACACATAACCGGTCAAATAAAACATCTTTGGAATAAAATAAGGAAATAAAACAAGGGAGGGAAAAAGAACTGGTCATTCCCTTCCTGACTCAGCTCAAGTACCACCTCCTTCACGAAACTGTAGTAGGCACAAGGAGTGGTCACTAGAGATCCCCTTCTAGGCTGACATTTGGCCATTACTGACTCGCTAGGTTGATTGTTAAACATTTTAATGCTTTATTATATGCCAGGTGGCATCCTAAGGACTGAGCATATAAGGACAGTAGGGAAGTAAAGTCAAAAGACCACAAAAAATGTAATGTATGCTCCTGCCCCCAAGGAGCACACATTCTTAAATACTTATTTGTTTTCCTTTTTTATTCTGAATTTGACAAGCAAGCATCAACAAATGTGTGGAGAAAGAGAACTGTAGAGGACACCCTGGCACACTCGCCCTTCCTCCACTGACTTCCCTCAGAGCATTTTAGGTCACTTGTTTTCTGTGAGATGTACTTTGTGGTTTTATTCCATTGTTCAGCCTTCTGGTTTAATAGTTCTTGTTGGCTCAAGAAGTCCTTCATTTTTGTTTGGTTCATTCTGATTTTCAGTCGATGATGTGGGTAAGATTTTCCCCTGTTATACTAAGCTGTTAGTTTTCCTCAGTCTTTCCTCTAGCATTCTTATTTATTCTCCAGTTCGTTCCCCTCAAGGAGAGATCTCATTTTCTTTATAATATTAAAAACAACACCACTTTACCTTCTGTTTTGGAATCATTCATGAGTATTGGATCCAAAGCAGAAGAGCAGTAAGGGCTAGGCAATGGGGTGAAGTGACTTGCCCAGGGTCACACAGCTGAGAAGTGTCTGAGGGCACATTTGAACTCAGGTCCTCCCATCTTGAGGCTTGGCTCTCAATCCACTAAACCATACAGCTACCCTCATAATGTGTTTTTTAAACTCTTATTCAATTTCTTTCAAGATTTCCAGTTGAAGGTGCAGCTGGGTGGCTCAGTGGATTGAGATCCAGGCCCAGAGACAGGAGGTCCTGGGTTCCAATCTGGCCTCAGACACTTCCCAGCTGGGGGACCCTGGGCAAGTCAATACACAGTTTTGATTCCAAGACGGAAGGTGAGGGTTTAAAGAAAGGACTTCTAGTTGAGCTTGTGGCCAGGTTACACTTTGCTCATGGACATTGTGGAATTACTCTTCTTCAGAGATGGGGTCTTGGCCATTCCTGGCTCCATAAGTCAACAAGCATTCATTGAGGGCCCGCTAGGCACCAGGAAGTTATGCTCAATATTTAGTATACAAAGAAAGACAAGCCCAGTCCTTTTGTTCACAAACTAATGGAAGACAACTTGGGACAGACAAGAGACAGACAAAATCAAACACAGAAAATCTCAGTGGGAAGGCATTAACATGAAAGAGGAGTGGAAGAGGTTCTTGCCATCAGTGACATCTTATAATCAGACCTGGAGAAAGCCAGGGGAGCGAGGGTGTGGAGTTAAGGAAGGAGGGTTCTAGGCATGAGAAAATAGTGTCTCAAAATGGAGGGTCTTATTTGAAGAACAGCCAGGCCAGTGTCCCTGGATCCTTGAGGACCTGGAGGGGAGTAAGGTGTAGGAAGCCCAGAATGGCAGCGTGAGCCTAGGTTATCGGGGCTGTGAAAGCCAAATAGAGCATTTTCTATTTGAGCCTGGAGGTGAGAGGGAGTTCTGAGGGGGAGGGTGTTGTGAGAGACCTGCGCTCATACTAATGAATGGAGAATGGACTGCTGTGGGGAGAGCGATGGTCCAGGCATGAGATGATAATGTCCAGTACCAAGGGGAGGACAGTGCCAGAGGATGGGGGAGTATATATGAGAAATGCTGTAAAGGAATTGACAACACATTGGATGTGGTGGGGTGACAGAGGGAGTAGATGAGGAAGACTAGATCATGAGCCTGAGGCACCCACCACAGTAGTAGGAGGGAGAAAATGGAGCTACAGGAAATCCGGTTTGAGATATTCCTTAGGCATTTGGAGGTATGAGACTAGAGGCCAGGGCTGAGTCACTAGATCTGCAGAGACCTGAATCCATGGGAGCTGGGGACGTCACCAAGTGAAATACGAGAAAAGGAACCCAGGCAGAGCTATAGGAGACCCTTATGATTAGCAGATGTGGTCTGGATAAAAATCTACCTGAGGATACTGAGGAGTGGTCACGCAGGTAGGAGGAGAACCAAGAGTGTCCCCAAAACCTAGAGAGAAGAAGGGACCAATGAGAGGACTGAGTGCTAGGCGACAAGGATGAAAACTGAGAAAGGGCCATTAGCTTTAGCAACTAGGAGATCCTTGGGATCTCGGGGAAATATTTTGATGAGATTGAACCTATGAGAAGGAGGAGAGAAGAGGGAGCTCTTTGTAAATGGCCTCAATTCTTTTCAGCCAAGTGGGGGCTCAAGTTCTTAGCTGAGGTTGTGGCGGATTGAGATTGGAGGAGCCGACTGGAAGCCTTACTCCAATGTACATCTTTATTCCAACTATCTTTTTTTTGCTGTCGTTTACCCATCCTTCCAGCTTTACTTCCTATATGTCAACTTTGTGTTAAGGCCAGCCTCTGTGCACATTTGGAGGGAAAGTCTAGACTTTGCGTGGCCCTGTTTTGTAATCTTGAGGGCCTTGCTGCTGTGTTTTCTGTGGATCTAGTAGTTCAGTCAGTAGTAAAGGATCCCTTAGCCTGGAGACCTATTCATTGTCCACATGTTCTCAGGATTATGTTCTATGGAGAAGTCTGCTTGTCTTCTTGCTCTGAGCTTTGCAGCCTCCTGATCCTGGTTTGGGTCTGGGTGAGAGAACTGCAAACTTGCCCCTGGTTAGAGCTCCAGTAGATAATTGTCGGCCTCAACTTGGTCAGCTAGCAGGAAAGCACTGCAGGTGCCAAGCAACAGAATACAGGCTTGCTCTCAGTCCTTACCCTGGTTACTCTTTGTTTCGGTCAAATAGTCGGCAAGTATTTATTAAGTGCCTACTATGTGCTAGGCACTGTGCTAAACGCTAATGCTATAAGATAGACCTTGCTCTCAAGGAGCTCATGGTTTTCATGGGAGAGAATCACATGCACAGACAAGCTATCAATCGCATAGAGTGAAGATCACCAACACAGAGAAGGCACTAGAATGAAAAGGATCAGGAAAGGCTACCTGTAAAAGCTGGGATTTTAGGAAAGGAAGGAAGGAAGAAGAAAGGAAGGAAGGAAGAAAGGAAGGAAGGAAAGAGGGAGAGAGGAAGGAAGGAAGGAAAGAAGGAAGGAAGGAAGGAAGGAAGGAAGGAAGGAAGGAAGGAAGGAAGGAAGGAAGGAAGGAAAGAAGGAAGGAAAGAAGTAAGAAAGAAAGAGAAGGGAGAAGAGAGTCAAGGAGGGGGAGAATGCCTGAAGTGGGCAGTGGAAAGGTCTTGTTCAAGGGACAGGAAGGAGGCCAGTGTCACTAGGTCATAGAGGATGGTGAGATTAGGTGTAAGAAGACTAGAAAGGTGGCCAGATTATCAAGCAAAATGTTGTCTGAGGTGACAAGGAACCCCTGGAGTTTATTGAATGGGGGAAAGGGTGTATGACATGGTCAGTCTCATGCTTTAGGAGAATCCGTTTGGTGGCCAAATGGAGGAGGGCCTCAAGTAGGGGAAGGCCTGAGCCAGGGAGCCCCCCAGGAGTTATTGCCACAATCCAGGTGGGATAAGATGAGGGCCTGCTCCAGTTCAGGGGTCAGATCAGAATCAGTAAAACAAAGAAAAACATTTCAGCAAAGTCAGTTGACATTGAGCACTTCAAGGTGAAAGAACTCTGACCGTATAAATTGTCCTTGCAGCCAGCCGGGCTAGCCTTTCATTTCTAGGGGTGAGCAGTTGGTCACCGATGACTTACCAGAGTGACGCCACACTGGCTATTTTAAATCAAAGGAGTTCCTAACCTTGGCCTTCTGTTCTTGGCTACAAATTCTGTTTGACTTCATCCTGGGAGGGAACTGACCACGAGGTGGTGGAAAGAATGAAGGACTACAAGGCTGAGATTGGCCTTCGGTTCTCAGCTTTGCCTTTAACTCAATTAGGTACAACTCAGCAAAGATGTAGTAAGCACCTCTGACATGCCAGCTACTGGGGAGGCAAAATTAAAGAGAGGATGGAAAAAGAGACAGAGAGAGAGAGACTGAGAGACCGACCCACATGGAGAGAGACAGAGCCCTGCCGTCAATAAGCTTGTAGTCCCCTGAGGGAACAGAACATGTACACAAATAAGGATGATTTAAGATAGGAGGTAAGGGAATAGGAGCAAAGATGAACTCCCAAGTCTTCTAGAGCAGAGGTGTCAAGCCCAGGGGGCCCCTTCACAATCCCCATTCAGCTGAAGCAGATTAAATATCATTGGGAAATATTTAACAAAATAAATTTTAAAATAATAGAACATAGAAAATGTTAATATGTGGTTTTCTAAGTCAATATGAGGGCAACCAGGTTGCACAGTGGCTGTAGTGCCTGGCCTGGAGTCAGGAAGACTCATCTTCCTGAGTTCAAGTCCATTCTCAGACACTTATTAGCTGTAGGACCCTGGGCAAGTCACTTTTTTGCCCCAGTTTCTTCATCTATGAAACTGAATTTGGATACCTGAATGGAGTTACTAAGAGTCTGAATGACAATGACAATGTGGCCTACAGGGATCTCTAGGTACCATTTAGGGGCCCATTGCTAGATGAGTTGAATATTAGTGCTCTAGAATGCTTTTAGCTGAGAGTTGGGGAGGGTGGGGGTAAGGAAGACATCAAGAGAGAGACGGCACCTAAGCAGAGGAGAGAAAGAATACATCCCAAGCACTGGGGTGGACAGTCTGAATGAATGTGTAGATGTCGGGCAAGGTTGGTTAGAATGCAAAGGGCATCCAGAAGAGTAATGTGATATCAGACTGAAACTTTCTTTGGCTGTAGCTGGATTGTGGTGGTCGTTGTTCAGTTGTTTTTCAGCCCTGTCCAGCTCTTCGTGACCCCAGTTGAGGCTCTCTTGGCAAAGACCCTGGAGTGGTTTGCCATTTCCTTCTCCAGCTCATTTTCCAGATGAGGAAATGGAGGCAGATAGAGTAAAGCGACTTGTCCAGGGTTATGCATCTAGAAACTGTTTGAGACCAAATTTGAACCTTGGAGCCTTCCTGACTCCAGGCCCAGCACTCTACCCACTGTGCTTCCTGGCTGTCCAAAGTCGGATAGTAGAGGGTCTTTTAAGAACCAGGATCAGCCTCTCTGAGACCCGATGTCTCTCCTTTAAGAGGGGGTGAATCATCCTCGCATTGCCTCCCTTACGGGGTAAGCGCTACAGGAAGGGTGCTGGGTCCTGTTTTCATGTCACACCATGGCTCCATTAGATGATTCATTATTAGGTCATTAGCTGTTCATGAATAAATTACTGAGGACCAGCATGGAGATTTTTTTCATTATAGTTTACCATAAAACTGCAAGAAATGCATTCCCAGAACTGATGCTGGGGAAATTATTTCATCCAGCATTCTGGGGCTTTCATATATGTTCTTTAATATCTTCTTGGCATAACTGGGATCAGAAGAACAACTATGTTATAGAGCAGGGTGGGTGTAATGGAAAGAACATTGGCTTAAATCCAGGTAGCTTACTACCTCTGTGACCTTGGTCAAGTCCCCTTTCTCTGCTCCTCAGTTTCATCATCTGCAAAATGGGGGCTTTGGACAAGATGACATCAAAATGTTGACTCTACGATCCTTTGAACCCAAGCTATTTACTATCTGTATGACCCTGAGTAAGTCACTTCCCATCCCTGAGCTGTAAAATGGACTTAACAATCCTTACTCTTTACTTGTATTACACTGTCTCTGAGATCTCTTAGAGTACTGAGTCCTATGCTTGTCCCTGGTGTTTCAGGACTTGCTGAGCTTTGGGGCTATGTCTGTATTTCTGTTTTAAAAAATAATCTTTTTTCGCTCAACAAAAATCTTCTCTCTCCCAATTGAGAATGAAAGAAAAAACAAATCTCTGTTACATATCCACAGTGAAGCATAATAAAGCTGTTGGTCATGTTCTCCTGGTTTTATTCACATCACTGTGCACCATCATTTCTTGCAGTTCAATAGTACCCCATCACATTCATGTACCACAACTTGTTTAACCATTCTCCGATTGATGGATACCCCTCTTTGGTCCTCATTCTTTGCCATCTTAAAGAGCTATATAAATTTTTGTATATTCTGGGTTTGTTTTACTTAGGACTAATTTCCCTTCTATTTCTCTGTTGAGTGAAGAGTATTCCTACACCCAACCTGTGTGTGTATTCTTCCCTCTTATGACCAGTTCAGGTGAGAGTAAAGTGGAAGTGTCAGTCCCTTCCTCCCATCCCCTTCTCCTTGTCTGTATAGATGTCTTTTGCCTCATCTGAGATCATAATTGCTATGACATCTGCTTTTTGAGGGTTCATCTGAACATAACAGATTTTGCTCCAGCCCCTTAAAGAGAGAATGGAAAAAGAGACAGAGAAATTATCTGAAATATTTATTATTATTAATATATAAATATTATCTGAAAAAATTATCTGAAATCAATTTAAACTTTTATGTTTCTAGTATGTTTCTTTTAAACTGCATATTGTTTGATTCTGTTTTTTAATCCATTCTGCTATCCTTTTCTATTTTATGGGTGAATTCATTGCATTCATGATTTTTACTTGTATATTTCCTTCCAATGTAATCTCTTACTTCTCCCTCACCTTTGCCTCAACCCTTTACAAAGAGACAGTTTGCTTCCTTCCCTCATCCCCTCTTCTGTTTCCCTAGCCTGGCCCCCAGTCTTAGGTTCTTACTTTTTCTGTTTTTTTTTAAAATTTATTTTATTTTTTTGGTTACAATACTCACTTTATTTCCCTCCCTCCCCTCCACCCACCCTTCTCGCAGCCGATGCACAATTTCATTGGGTATTACATGTGTCCTTGATCAGAATCCATTTCCATGTTGGTGTTTGCATTAGGATGTTCATTTAGTCTCCATCCCCAGCCATGTCCCCTCGACCCATGTAATCAGGCAGTTGTTTTTCTTCTGGGTTTCTGGGTTTCTGCTCCCACAGATTTTCCTCTGAATGTGGATCGTGTTCTCATAGATCCCTCCAAGTTGTTCTGGATCACTGCATTGCCACTAATGGAGAAGTTCACTACATTCAGTTGTGCCACAGTGTATCCATCCGTCTCTGTGTACAATGTTCTCCTGCTTCTCTTTTAGCATGTATTTTATTTTTTATACACCATATGCATTGTAGCACTGTAATGTTTTAAAAATACAAGTGATGTCCACTTACATCCTGCACAGTTGACACATTTTTTTCAATGAATAAAATATTTCCCATTCATTTCTAAGAAGAGTAATATCAATAGCACTCCTGCCTTCTTGAGGCAGGGCATTGAAGCACTTTGTTTTAGTAGTAAGACAATGCAGTGTATTTTAACCATTCCCCTTTGGCAATGTGCATCTGTGCCTGAATTGTAATACTACTACACAGCAATCAATTACATTGGAATAAATGTTTTAGAGCTTATTCTTTTTCTAAAATTAATCTGCCTGGGGGTAGCTGGATGGCTCAGTGGATTGAGAGCCAGACCTAGAGATGGGAGGTCCTGGGTTAAAATGTGACCTCAGACACTTCCCAGCTGGGTGACCCTGGACAAGTCACTTGACCCCCATTGCTAGCCCTTACCACTCTTCTGCCTTGGAACCAATACACAGTATTGATTCTAAGACAGAAGGTGAGGGCTTAAAAAAAAGAAAAAAAGAAAATATAGGAAAAAAGCCTTTGATATATAGCTGCATAGTCCAGCAGAACAAATTCCCACCTTGGCCACATCCAAAAGTCAAATATATATTCCTCTGTGTGTGTGTGTGTTTATTCATTTTAAAGCTGGTCTCTCTAGTGTTCCAGAGGTGAGCAATGATGCTCAACTTTATTGTTTTGGACCCAGGAGTTAGCATTGCATAGATCAGAGTTTTAAATGCTCTTAAATTATTTTTCTCTAAAATGTTATCAGTTTTGAAATTGTTCTCCTTGTTTTACACCCTAGTTATACAGAGGACAGAGGATGGAGAGAGGAGAGAAAGAAGTGTCTGGAACTTTTTGGGGTAGTGGAAGCTTTGAGACTTTTGGTCTCAAGCTGAACTTTTGGTGTGCCTGGATGATTGATGGGTATAATGAGTATAAATAGCTTCTGTGCCTTCCTCTTTGGGAATGACTTTTCCCCAAAAAGCTATACCTGCTTCTATTCGTCTACTACATTCAACCCCTCTTCTTGCCATTCTGGCGCCTGCAGAGGAAACAGAATGTGGGGACAGTTTGCTCAAATGTATTTACCTTTAATATTTCTCTCATTGACTGCTGTGTCTATAGTTGTGGGCAACAGGCTTCAGAAGGGCACCAGTAGAGAAAAGGAGAAAGAAGTGGACCTTTTACTGGTGGCACCAGGAGCCCTCCAGTGAAGGAGGAGGCGGGGGTGTCCCCAGGAGTCTTTCCCCTGTTTATGTCTGTGTTCCCTCTGGAATGTGTGTGGTTTTGTTGTTGTTGTCGTTGTAATATGCAGTGGCACTCTTGCTGTCAGCCTTGGGAGAATTTGACTTCTTGTCTCTCTTATTTCAAATGGTAGATATGGAGATGTCTAAAGAAATGGAATGATGGAAGCTGATAAGGAGACTTCTAAGGGCCACTTTCACCTGGAAGGGGCTGCTCCATGGGAGCCCACGTTTGAAACGCCAGCAGCAAAAAGACTAAAAGATGGGCCTTCCAGGGAGGGAGAGAACCCCAGTGTCATGGACCCGGGACCTGGTGGGATCGGCCTGAATGTTCTGTTATACAATTAGAGAAGACAGCTTACATACTGGGCTTCTTCCTCTGACTGAGTGTAGATGGTCCTCAGCTCTCCTTCAACATCAGAAGGTTCATAGTGAAGAAAGCCTTCGGGCATAGTTCAGTTATTCACAACGGAATGCAGTGTAAGTGAGGAAAGCCTTCACAAGTGGATCTTACCTCATCGAATATCAGACAGTCCTCAATGGAGAGAAAACCTAGCAATGTACTAGATGCCGGAAAGCCACCCTCTGCCCTTCTTGAACACCAGAAGGCTCACATCTAAGAGAAATCTTCTGAACTGGGGGAAAGCCTTCAGGAGGAGATTAGAGTTCATTCTAAGCCTATGAGTCTGTATTGGAGGGAAACCTTCTGAATGCTGTGAAGCTGGGAAAGCCATCAGGTAGATTTCATACCTTGGTGTTCACCAGAGGAGTCATAATAGAGAGAAACCTTATGAATGGAGTGAATGTGGAAACATTTTCACAGGAGCTCAGGCCTGAATCAGCAGTAAGAAGCCCTCCACATGTAACAGGTAGGGGAAAAACTTTCAGTCAGATCTCAGACCTTAGCACGTTTTCATGCTGGAGGGGGACGCTAGGTTAAATGATGTTATTCTTTTCTTAAATGGAGCTTAGACATATTCTCTCTTCTTCGCCCGCCTCCCACTGACAAAGCAAGATGCTAGACCGCTTTTCCCTTTCCTAATGGCTTTTGGTAAAAAGTTCTTGCCCTGATAGAAACACTAGCCTATTGTACTCATTTGCTTCTGTATATTATGTACAGAATTATTCTGTTGATCAACTTCTCTATGCCTCACCCAATACCAAAATGCTTGGATGATAGCCGCTTTGTAGAATAGCTTGGGCAGGTAGATGGTGAGGTAGACAAAGCACTGGGCTGGAGTCAGGATGATTCCTCTTCCCGAGTTCAAATCTGGCCTCAGATACTAGTTGTGTGACCCAGGAGGTTGCCTCACCCTGTTTACCTTCATTTCCTCATCTGTAAAATGGGTCGGAGAAGGACACAGTGAACCCCTCCGGGATCTTTGTCATGAAAACCCCAAATGGGGTCACAAAGAGTCAGACATGACTGCAAACAACTCAACAATGACTTATCACATTGAAGAAAAATCCATGTAGCCCTCTGCTTTCTAGTGTGTCTCATCTTGTCAGAAGCTTCTCAGTGTTTGATGTGAATGACCCCATGGTTTTTGCTGTTCTTGATAGTGATGTGGTCCATTATGCCAACAGCCCTACAGCTGCGGTAGGAACACAACCTTGCCATAGTGTATAATCTTTGTTGTGTTGCTCTAGTCTCTTTGCTAAGATTTTAGTTGAAATTTCTGTATTGATGATATTCCTTAGGAGGTTGGGCTAAGATTTTCTTTCTCTTTTTACTCTCCCTCGTTTAGGTATCGAGACCATCTTTATTTCATAGAAGGAATTTGCTTTTGAATTTTTTCCAAGCAGTTTTATATAATACTGGAATTAGTTGATCTTTAAATGTTTGGGTACAGTTTGGTAACTCCATCTGGTCCCGGGGTTTTGTCTTTGGGAGGTCACATATCTTGTTCCATTTCCTTTTTAAGAGAAGGCGATTTAAGTCCCTGGTTCTTGTTTGGTTCGTGTAGGCATTTTATATTGCTGTAAATATTTCAGTTTTCATTTCATCATCAATCTACTTCATTTTGGTGCTCAGTTCTGTTGGAATATAATTGGGCCAACTAATTCCTGATCATTTCTTTTAGCTTTCGTTGATCATGAATTTGCTTTTTAAATTTCTGACGCTGGTGATTTGGTTTTCTTTTTTAAAAAAAATCAAGTTAGTGAATAATGGCTCCTCTATTTTATTACTCCCTTCCTCAAAACAAAAAGCAAACAACTTCTGGTTTCATTTATTAGTTCGGTTGTTTTCTGTGAATGCCTCTCTGATGGAGATCAGCCCTTATGGAGCACTAAGGTCTTTATAGTGGAGCAAAAACCCTTTGAGAAGAATGAGTACCAGAAGAGGCCAGAGCTCATTCTGCACCCCAAATTGTTTGTTCCCAAACCCTCCAAGCTACTCTGTCCCTTTGGGTGAGTTTGGGTGCTGAGTCTGGGTCTTTCTTTCTCGTCATTGCCTTTTAGTCATCTTTGTGATTTCCTGTGCACACTGCCCTGCCTCCTGCTGGCCCAAGTGTGTGTCTAGACAGAGCTAGAAGTGGTCGGTAGTCTGCTCTCCTCTCCTTGGCATCATTGGACACAGTCTTTCATTACCATTAGGGCCCTACTCGATAACATACCCTCACACGGCAGCAAGTGATGCAGATCCAAAAGAATAATATGAGTGATGGCAACTTGGGGAAGACAGTGGATGTTCTTCACACTACCTTGGCAAACAAAGCACAGTCTTCCATCCTTTTCTTTTCTCTTCTTTTTTTAAAAAATAATGTTTACCTTCATCTTGGTATACAGCATGTTGGTTCCAAGGCAGAAGAGTGGTAAGGGCTAGACAATAGAGATTAGTTAAGTGACTTGCCCAGGGTCACACAGCTGGGAAGTATCTGGGGTCCCATTTGAACCCAGGACCTCCTATCTCTAGGCCTGGCTCTCAGTCCACTAAGCCACCCAGCTGTCCTTGTTCCTTCCTTTTCTTTATGGTATTCTTTGAAAATGTTTCATTGATGCCTTTTGTTTTTATGTCACATTCATTTCTGGATGTAGACCTCTTCTAGGAACTTTTCCCCCATAAGCCTTCTCTCATAACAAGGAAAAATCATTAAGCCAAAGGAATTGACATGGTGACTTGAGTGTGACAGGCTATGTTAGGTGGTGCAGACCTGAATTCAAATCCATTCAGATATTTACTAGCTGTTTGATCTTGGATAAGTCACTTAACCTCGTTTTGACTTAGTCTCCTTACCGGTAAAATTGGGTCAGGAGTAACTCCTACCTCACAGGGCTGTTGAGAGGATCAAGGAGATGGTAATTATAAAGGACTTAGAACAGTGCCTGGCACATAGAAGGAGCTTTATAAATGTTCATTCCCTCCTTTCCCTGTGCATATAACTTGATCAACTGAGAGCTGGAAGAGATCTTCCTGTTAGAGATGGCTTTCTTGGGCTATTTAATTCAAGTCCTCCATTGTACTGATGAGGAACTGAGGTGGTTAAAGTGACTTCCCCAAGGTGATTACTTACTAGCTCAGCTAGGCTGCTCTAATCATCCCTGAACTCATCTCTTCTCCCTTCCTCTCCATCTCCTGCTCTATCCTTCCTTGGTGCGGCTTCATATGTCCTTCTGCCTGATGAAACTCCCTTTCTCCAAGGTCCATCTTTGGTGCCTGACCACTGTGCTCTCACCAGTCTCTAGCCTGTATCATGCGGGTGGTACACCTCTTGGAGGATAGATAACTCCTTGAGCAAAGGGAGGGGCCACGTCGCTTGTAGCACTGCTGCAGCCCCAGGGCCTAGTGGAGGCCTAGAGGAAGGCTTATTAGGTTTCATGTAGCTCTCTTTCCTTGCCCTGCGCACGCAGGCACACACGCACGCACGCATGCACACACGGCTGCTCACACCACCTCTCCTCCTGGCTCTGCATTCCAGGAAGCCCACCCTGACCACAGCAGCTGCAAGTCCTCCGAGGCCCTCCAGGATTTTCAGTAACACCACAAGGCCTGTTTGTGTTAGTGATATTTGGGACCAAATTCTGGTCACAGGGAAAGAAATCCTTTGTTAGGCACTCACCCTACCATGTGCCAAAATGGCGGGGAAGGGGAAGGCCCGGTGTTTGTCCTCAGGCCAGGAGGAGAGAGAAAAGACATTTGAACCCATCACCAGGATTAGCGCAGCCATGGCCAAAGACTGAAGCAGAAAGAGTTGGTGCTTGGGAAGGAGGGGGATGGGGAAAGCCCATTCAAAGCTTGGGGAGCCTAGCAGTTCCCTTCGGCTGAACCTGGCATGTGCAGTGGGAATAGGTAGGCGGGAGCCAGATTGGCCAAGGCCCTGGCCACTCCACTTTATTCGGGAAGCCCTGGGAAAGCTTGTAAGGTTTTTGAGCTGGGGCTAAGTGGACGGGGAAGGCATTAAGAAGATTACTCTGACAGGATAACAACAAAAGCCAGCACAGGCCCAGTGCTTTCAGGTGTGTAGAGCACTGTAACAAAGACTGCCTCATCTGATTCCACAACAATCCTGGGAGGGAGATGATACTGGCATCCCCATTTTTCAGACAAAGAAACTGAGGCACACCAAAGTAAGCTAGTAAATCTGAGGTGCTCTGAAGCAGGATTGGAACTGATGTTTTCCTGACTCCAAACTCAGTGTTCTATCCACCCCATTACTTGCTGCCAAGGATGTATTTATGTCCCATTTGAGGGCTTGGATCAAACACCCCTTATACTTTGCATGACAGAAAAATGGCTATCCAGTTAGCTCGAAAGGCCCTGACTCAGGGGAAGGAAATGTCACAGGGAGTATTTACCTCCATTTTACCAGTGAGGAAACAGAGGCTTAAAGAAACCTTTTTAATGATGGGGAAACTGAGGCTCAGGGACGGAAAATGACTTGTCTTAAGTGATTGGGGCAAATGATCAGGGCAACTATTTCAATACACAGAACTGTAGAAAGTCGAAGCTGAGAAGTCATCTTGGCCAGTCCCTTCATTTTACTTACTACTCAGGGAGAAACTGAGGCCAGGAGAGGGGAGTGGATACAAAACAGGAGCCAGGGGCAAAGTTGGGACAAGAGGAATAAAGCCCAAGTCCAAAGCTCCATTGCTGGTCTAACTGTCATTGCCCGGCTGTGTGACCTTAGGCCAAGGCTGCCCCTGGGAGCTCTGTGACCCCTCTGTCCTGGCTGCTCCATGGGAGGAATCTCCCTCACTTGGGTGTCCCCTATACCCACTTGCTATCACCGGATTTACAAAGGGCCTCCAGTTTTCCAGATGAGGAAGCTGCTTAGGGTGGCCCTAAGGCTTTGGTTTTAGGTGCTCCTTTACAGACCCCTAGAAGGTCACCTGCAAAGTCATTGGCAGGAGGTAGCAGAACTGATGCAGGAGAGCCTTTTCTGCCTTGCCCCAGAGAAGCCAGAAGCTTCTGCAATATGGTTCCTGGGACCTAGCAGAGCAGGCACTGATCGGCTGCTCCTTGGGCCACAGATGGGGCGATTCAGGGCTTGGCACATAGTAGGCACTTAAATAAACGTTGACTTGATTGGTCTGAAAATGCTTCATTGTGGCAGCAGGGGGAGCTCAGACACCAAAGCCTGAAGTTTGGGGGCTTGCTTGGGGGGGGGGGGGGAAACAAGGCTCATCCATCCTTCCTAGGAACTCCCAGAGGCCTTAGCTTTTTTTATTGATCACTAGAGCTTAGAGGCTTGTTGACAATTAGCTAGTAGAAGCCCCCTCCCCCGCCTTTTTTTTTAACTGAGGAAGAAACTGAGGTTCAGCCAGGCTGAGCCTCTTGGCTCAGGCCGATCAGAAAAGGGAGCGAGCTGCTGCCGCTCAGCCGGGCTTGGCAGATTGCCCTGGAGCATCCTCCCTGTGCCCGGTGGGGCAGCTTTCCCTCCTCTCCCCACTGGGGCTTCCTCCTTCATCTGCCCTCTCCTCAGTCCTTTTCTCCTTCTCTCGCCTCCTCTCCATCTTTTTCTCATCCATCTCCATCTCCCTCTCCTCTCTCCTCCCTCTCCCCCTCCTCTCCGGTGTCCCCCGCCTCCCCGTCACTCCTCCCTCCTCCTCCTCCTCCTCCTCCTCCTCCTCTCTCCAGGCTCTCCTCCTCCTCCTCCTCCTCCTCCTCCTCCTCCTCCTCCTCCTCCTCCTCCTCCTCCTCCTCCTCCTCCTCCTCCTCCTCCTCCTCCTCCTCTTCTCCCCCTCCTCTTGGTCCCCTCCCCTCGGTCCCTGGAGCAGTCTCCTCCTGCCGAGCAGAGCCAGCTCCGGGCACAGCCCCTGGGGACGCAGCGGCTTCTCCTCCCCAGCCCTGAAGCGCAGCAGCGGCAGCGGCCGACGGACAGCGACAGCTACAGCGGCGACAGCGGCGGCGGCGGCGGCGGCAGGTCAGGGGCTGGCGAGGTGCGGTCCGCCCGCGACCTTGGCCATGGTGGGGGGAGCCTAGGGCTGGGGGGGGGGAGGATCGGTGCGGGGGAGGGGGAAGGGGATGGAGATGGCCGCGGACGACCCCCCCCCCCCCACTGCCTGCCCCGGGTCCGAGGGAGGAATGGGTGTGTGTGTGTGTACACGCTCCCGGCTTTGTCCCCCCCCCATATACACACACTCACACACACACACCACACACACACACACACACACACACACACACGCCCGGTTGCGGCCCCGCAGAGCCCGGGGGGAGGGGACGGAGAAGGGAGGGAAAGGGCCCAGCGTGTGTGTGTGTGTGTGTGTGTGTGTGTGTGTGTGTGTGTGTGTGTGTGTGCGCGCGCGCGCGTGTGTGTGCCGACTGTGTGACTCTTTCAACGTGTCTTTGTCACAGTGTACGTGTGTCCATCCGTCTATGTCGATGTGGCTTCGCCTTTTGGTGCGTGCGTGCCTGGCTCTGTGTGTGCGCGCGCGCGCCCTGGGCTGGGCTGGCCAGGAGGGACCCCCACCTCCGGCGGCCTTTCTTTAGCCCGGGGGCTGCCCCGGGCCGCCGCTATGCAGAGACCCAAGCCCTCGCCCTCGCCCTCGGGAGCTCTGCAACTAGGGAGAGCCGGGCTTTCTGGCCGGGGAGGGGGAGGCAGAGTCCGGAGCCGGCCGGGGGCGGGGCGGGGCGGCTGAGCTGCCCGCTGCGTCTGCTGGAGCATCCAGGCTTCTGGGGAGAAGCCCCCGCTGGGCGGAGGGCTCGTTGGGACCGGACATGGCTCCTCAGGCCGGCGGGCACGTGCTGCGGGGGGAGGGCTGCTGACCAGCACCGGGCAAAAGCCAAGAACTCCGGGCGGGCTGTCAGAAGACCCCGGTTCAAATCCTGCCATGGCCACCTCCTGTCTTTGTGACGCGGGCCAAGTAATCTGGGCCTGAGCTCTTTGCGGTCCCAGGAAGTCCTTTGGGGCTCTCTCCGGTTTGGGCCCCGGGCAGAAGTGGCTCGAAGGGGGAGGCCAGGAGAATCTCTGTGGCCAGAAAAACTTCCTGGCCAGCACCTGGGAGTGGGCTTCCTGGCCCTGGGGAGTATTTCCCAGGCTTAGGAGAAGGGATCCGAGGCACCCGGGAAGGCAGAACTGGCCTCCAGGCTCTCCTGGCTCCAGCCCCACGGGGTGATTCCCAGGACTCTAGGCCATGTTGGGGGGCTGAAAAGCTGTGCTTGGAGGTCATTTCTGAAGTTCCCCCTGGCCTTCGGAGCACCCAGGTTGGGCAGCTCCAGCTCAGTCTAGGCAGTCCTCTCAGCACTGACTTCCAGAGCATGAGGGTCTTCCAGCTCCCAGGCTTGAGGGAGGAGGGAGCTCCACTGGGAGATGCTTCTGACCTTGCTCTGTGGCCTTCTAGCTAGTTCCCCCTCATTTCACAGATGAGGAAACGAAGACCCAAAGAGCTTATGACTTGTCCAAGGTCATGCAGTTCAGGAAAAGAGCTAGGGTTCAAAGGGAGGGCTTCTGACTCCAAATGCAGTCATCTTCCTATTCTGCCTCAAAGTGGCTCAGGAGAGCATTCCTCCCATTAATTTGGGATGTTCAGGAGGTCCCAATGCCATCCATCCATCCATCCATCCATCCATCCATCCATCCATCCATCCATCCCTTATGAAGGGTTCTCAAGCCTCTGGGCAATGGAGATAGGGGAGTGGGAGCAGAGGTGGACTCTGGATTCTAGATCCCTCCCCACTCTGAGTCAGCGAGTGGGTGAGTCACAGCACTTGGGGTCCAGGCCGCCCTCAGCCACTGACTCACTGGGCCACCTTGAGCAAATCTCTGGCCCGCTTTTGGTCGATTTTCTCCTTTTGGAAAGGGAGGAAGGTTGGATTTGCTCTCTAAGGGCCCATGTAGCTTCATGAATATAGATTTGTGGGTTAGTGTGCGGGCTGGGAATTTACCAATATTTGATGGCCGCCAGCTGATAACATGAGATACTGGCAAGACTGCTGGGCTTGAAGGCAGGGGGCCTGGGTTCCAGTGGCCCCTTTGGGACCTGGGCCAAGTCACTTGTCCTTCTGGGGCCTCTGATTTCTTCTTTCAGCTGGGGGTAATAAAGCTCTCACCACCTTTGGCCTCCTGCCCTATGCAAGGTGGAGGTGGGAAAAGGTTTAGAGGGACGGGAACCATGACGATGATTATTGCCTCAGTCTCTTCTTCCAGGGAATTCCAACCCCTTCCCTTTACTTAGTATTCAAGAGGAAACTGAGCCCCTGCCCCTCCCCCTAGAGTGGGATACATGGGAGGAAACAGGTCTGCAGAGAGAAGGGGTCCCTCCCTCCCAGCCAGGGGCAGAGCTAGGACAGGAGGAACAAAATCGAGATGCTAAGTGGGTGCCTTCTTCCATAATAGCAATCTCTAAGCCTCAAACTGGCCACAGATTTCCCATCTGTAAAATGAGGGAGTTGGACTAGCTCCTTCCAGCCTGACATCCTATTGACTTGAGCTCCTTCCCTTCTGCAGACTTGAGTTCCCCTTTTTTAAACATGAAAACGTTGGTCCAAACCATCTCTGAGCTTCCAGCTCTAGATCCTAATGGGAGAGAGCAGCCATATTAGTGGTACAGGGTGGCAGCTTGTTCTCCTATCTCCCAGCCAAAGGAGGGCTTGTTTGTGTCTTGAAGGCCACATTGAGTTTGGCTGGGCCAGGCTATTTCGGTCCTAGCAACGCTAGTCCTCCCAGTGTGGTCATTTCCATAGTCCTGTGTGCAAGGCCCACGGCTTGAGAGTGACATGACTTGAGCATCATCTCCACTGAGGGCTCCCCACAGACCAGGGAGGAAACCCTGGTGCTGGCTAAGACCAGAGCCATTTATGGTCCAGGCACGGAGATCTGAGGTCTTAGCAAAACCACAAGTTGTAAGTGTTAATGGCTCAGGCACTGGGAACCATTCAGCTGGGAACAATAACCCACCTACCTCTGGACAGCTCTGAGCCCAGCCACAAACAACTGCATTGAGTCATCCACTCATTCATTCATTCATTTACTAATTCCCTCACTTGCTCACTCATTCATTTCCTCATTCACTTACTCCTTCATTCATTCACTTTGGCATTCATTCATTCATTCATTCATTCCCTTCCTTCTTCACTCATTCATTTATTCCCTGGCTTATAAACTCATTCATTCATTCCTTCCTTCCTTCACTTTCTCATTGTCCCTCCCAACTTTTCCATTGTCTACTCTGTCCCTGTTGAGTTGGACAGCAGCATGGCCATCTCTCATCTGAACCAGATAGTGCATCACCAGAATTTCCCAGCGGCTGAGGAGGTTGGGGGTCAGATTCCAGGATGAAGGGGTGATGAGGGAGAAGAGGGCTGCTGTGGTTGAGGATGGAGTTTAGTGAGTGTCGTGTGGGGGGACAGAGAGAGAAGACTGGAGAAGGAGACCAGAGCCAGACTGTCCAGTGGCCAATAAGGAGTCCTTGAACAAGATGGACAGAGCTGGACTTTAGAAGATGACTTGGGGGAATTCAAAGCAGGGGAAGGCCAGTGGCTGAGGGACTAGCTAGGAGGCCATTAAAATGTTCTAGGAGAGAGATGATGAAGGCAGGCCTGAATGGACTACCTTGGTGGCAATGGGAGTAGGCATGAGAGAGGGGCAGGCTGAAATCCTGGCTCGGCCACTTGCCTGTTAGGTGACCTTGGGTAACTTCCCTTCCCCTCTCTGGTCTTCAGTTTGCTCAACCATCCACAGAGAGTGGATTCAGGTCTGGATTTCTTCCAGCACAACCTGCCAGAGAGGCCAGCCCTCAGCCTTTTCTTCTTGGCTTCCTTAGAGAGATTTCCAACTAATCAGTAGGACTGGGCCTTGAACCATACTCAACTGCTACCCATCCCTGGGCTGGGGAGGGGGAAGCTGTTGCCCCTCACCCAAGCCAGGGCTCCTTGGAGCCTGGGCCAGTGGGATTTAGTGAAGGAACACTTGGTATGCGTCTGCAGAAAGGTTCTGACTTCAGCAGTTATTGGCCAGGTTATTTCTCTCTGAGCCTCATTTTTCTCCTCCAGAAAATGGGTAAAAGCCTCCTTCACAAGATTTTGGGAGAAATGTGCTTGGTAAACTTTAAAGCACCACAAAACTGGGGCCCTTCCTTCCTTCTGTAGCACACTGGACAGCTGCTTCCTCCCAGGGGATGAAGATGTGGCTGGATGGGGGGGGGGGGGAATGCAGGGATGCTCCAGAGAAGCTGATGGCTGGAACATCCCGTTGGTTGTCCTGGTGTCGGCAGCCTCACCCTCAGTATTGGAGGAGGCGGAGTAGGGTTTCAAGCTCAGGGGCGGCATTCTGTAGGCCGGATGGGGAGGTAGTGAGGCTGCCCCTGCTCTCTCTGGGCCTGAAATAGCGGTTTGCCGAAACTTGGTGGTCTTCTAAGAGTCTTTCATGTCTGCCATTCTGTGCTCCTTAGTTCCCTTCTGAGGGAGAGGCAGACAGACAGATAGACAGACAGACAGATGGAGGCTGTGTTGGCAGGTGGAGGGATGCCACTTCCCTCCGAGCGCCCAAGTTCTCCGGGCCTCAGTTTCCTCTCTATAGAGGGGAAGGAAGTGGTCTTCAGAAGAGGGACTGTTGCCACTGCGAATCCTAGGTTGCTCTTATCCTATTCGGATCAAGGCTGCTATCATCATTTTTGGTCCTCTGAACAATTAAAGCTGCTGCTAGGGGTGTCTTCACTGCCTTAGCCTGAAAAAAGGAGACCTTCCTTTGCCTTGAATGAAAAATTGATGAGCTCAATGGGGCTAAGAAAGCCTAGTTCAGCAGGTGGCCAACCGAGCCTGCGAGGGAAGGGGAGGGGCAGAGGGGGAGGGGCCCTGGGGGAGCCTAGACTGGGGGCTCCCTGCTAGCTGTATTCTTATGCTAAGCCCGCCATCTGCTCTCTTCTGGCTGCTCAGCCCCCTCCCCCCCACACCCCTTGTCTCTAATTGTCCTAGGAGGCCCTGTGGCGGTGCTGCTGATTGTCCCTGGAATGGAGGCCCAGGCTGGGGGCTGGGGTGGGGGGGAAGGAAGGGCTGAATCCTCTGACTCCCTAGGTTTAGGCTTCTGTGAGGCTGGCCAGAAGAGTGCAAATGGGCTCCCCAGCTGTTGGGAATATGTCGGTGCAATGGAAAGAAATAGCATTACACTGGGTGAAAATATACTGGCCCTGGAGGCAGAAGTAGACCTGGGTTCAAATCCCAACAGGCCTAAATTAGCCTGTTGACCTTGTGATCATGGGCGAGGCTGTTGGAAGGGAGCTCAGAAACCATTTGGTCCAAGCCATGGCTCCTTTGGAAAATCTACTTTCCTAGAAAAAGAAGTGTACCGCCCCACCCCCCACCCCCCACCCCCAGGCCTGGCCAGGAGCCCGCTGCCAGCCCAAGTAAACCAAGTTTCTGCCACGGCTCTGAGGCACTGACTGGTCCCCTCTTTGCTATTGTGAACATTGTTCTCCTAACCTCATTTTGCATGAAGTCTTCCAATTCCTCCCAGGTTTCTTGGACACGATGGCTCCCCAACTGCTGATGCCCGCCTTAGTTTCCAGTTATTTGCCACCAAGAAAAGAGCTGTGCCTTTGAGTGCCCTGGGTTATTGCGGGGCTCAGGCTCTGTCGAGGGGCCTCCTTCCACATTGCCCCGCAGCCCATTCGCCCCTTTGGTCAACTTTGCCAGTTGGTTAGGCATCGAGTTGTTTAGATTCCTGTTTCTCTGATCACCGATGATGTGGAGCCTCACTTCCCATGAGCATTGGGAGCTTGGGGCGCTCCCTCTGAAAACTGCCTGTTCCTTCCTACCTTTTTGCCAGTGATCAGCTCTTATTCTTACTTCTAATCAGGTCCTCATGTGTTTGGGAAATGAGACTTGATCAGGGGAATTGGCCACAGACGTGCCTCCCCATTTACCTGCCTCTGTCCTCATTTTAGCTACACCCATCTTTGTTTGTGGGGAACATTTCGATGTTTTCTAAGCCAAACGGCCTGTTTTACCTTCTGTGATCTTCTGGATCCTTTTTTGGATCATGAACTCTTCCTCCAGCCAGAGACTGTGGAGCTCATTTCTTCTTTGCTCCTCTAATGGATTGAAATCCTTCAGAGCGAAGTCAAGTACCCACTTGGAGCTCATGCCCACTTGGTATATGGTTCAAGAGGTTGATTTAGGCCTAGCTTCTGCCAGATTGCTTTCCAGCTGTGCCAGCAGTTTTTTGTCCAACCTATCCCGTGACGGGCAGTATCCTTAACAAGTGGGCATGCAGCTTTCCTTAAAAAGCTCTAGTGACCTGGGGCAGCCCTCTCTCCTCTGATTGGTAGGAAGTTTGGCCTAAGCCCGATTCTCTGCAGCTACCCCCAGTTGCTTCGAGTTCTGCTCTCTGGGGAAATAGGTTTGATCCCTCTTTCACATGCATGACTACCCTTCAGCTGCTTAAAGATAGCTATCAGGTCTCCTCACTTCAGCCTTCCCTTATCTAAGCTAAACATCCTCTGTTCCTTTAGCAGATACCTATGTGGTATGCTCTCTAGTTCTCCCATCACTCCAGTCATCCTGTACTGTCTTTCCTGAAAGGTACTACCCAGGCTTGAACACAGTATTCCAGATATTGTCTGACTCCAATAATGTCTGCTCTCACTTGCTCTGGAAATGACGCCTCTCGTTAGAGACTAAGATATCATTGTCTTTTTTAGCTTCCATGATATCCCCTTGACTTAAAGGTCACTAAGACCACAAGATCTTTTTCAGATAAATCATTGACTTGCCGTGTTACCCTTCCCTCCACATATTGATTTGTTTTTGAACTCAAGGGTAGATCTTTTAATTTATACTTAACAAATGAAATTCCATCATAATGGATTGTTTAGCCCATTCCCCTAGCTTGTTGACACTACTGTGCTTGCTATTGGTTCCAGACTTGTGCTATCTTAAAACCTGACAAATGTGCCTTTATCAAAACCATCGATGAAGTTGTCAGACAGCACAGGGGTGAGGACAGATCTCTGGAGTACCAGACTGGATACTTCCTTCCAAAGTGACATCATTACAAAATTACTTAGTGTACCCTTTGGGTTCAGTCATTCAGCCACTTCTGAATTCTAACTGTACTTTCTTCTAGGCCACATCTCACCCTCTTTTCCCCAAGCACGGCCTGAGGAACTCTATCGAATGCTTGCCTAAAATCTAGGTTTACTGTGTCTGAAGCATTCCCCAGATCTGCCAGGCTGGTAACCCTGTCCTCAGACAGACTTGAGGTTAGTCTGGCATAACCTGTTCTTGATGAAGCCAAGCTGGCTCTTCCCAACACTCACAGGAGTGTTCCAGAATTCTGCAAGTAATGGAAGTCAAACTGGATGGTCTGTAGTTTGCTGACTCATACCTATCCCCCCTCTTAAAAATATTGCAGTAACATCCATCTCCAGTCCTGTGGCTTCTCTTTCTTTTTTTAAACCCCTTACCTTCTGTCTTAGAATCAATACTAAGGCAGAAGAGCAGTAAGGGCTAGGCAATTCACCCAGCTGGGAAGTTTCTGAAGCCAGATTGGAACCCAGGACTTCCCATCTCTGACCTCTGACTCTCAATCCACTGAGCCACCCAGCTGCCCCCTTCTTTTTCTTTTTCAATGATGGATCACACTCCCTGCAGTGGATATTTCAAACTTTTCTCTCCTTTCTTCAAGTTTTTGCATACCCTTTCTTTCCTCTTAGCAAAGAGCCTTCTTAGAAAAACGGGGACATTGGCCATGAGCTCCCTGCCTCTATTACCCTATACGTTACATCCCTTCTGCACCGTCTCCCATTCTGTCCTTTGCTTCATGTTGGAAAGGCGCCAAGGCCAGTGTCTCCAGTTGCGCCCCTGAACCCATCCCCTCCCATCTACTTTGGGAGCCTGCCCTCTCAGACATCCCCTCTCTCATTTTCAAACACTTGTGTATGTACCCTGTTTCCTTAATGGCTGCCTATAAAGGTGCTCACTCTTTCCTTCTTCTCTGGACTCCTTTCCCTGCCTTCTGACCTTTTCTTCTGCCACCATGACCCCAAAGCTTCCTTACCATCAATGATCACTTTCTCAGAAACCTTCTCACCTTGGAAGATCACTCCACCCCTGTGGTCCTTCTTTTGATTGATCAGTTCCTTCTGGAATCTCCTTTTTTTGGAGACTGAGTCCCCCCCTCTCCCCTAGCCCAGAAATGTATTTGGCCACTAATAGGTCTTGCCCTGGTACCTTGCAGTCTGACTTCTGGCCACTCCACTTAACTGAAGCCATTCTCTTCAAGGTTGTTGACCTTGCTTAATTTAATTGATGAATGCAGAGAATGGTCTCTGGTCACTCCTCATCCTGCTTGGCTTCTCTGCTCTCTGCAGCTTTGGCCATTGCCAACACTCTCCTCCACCTAGATGCTTTCTTCTCTCTTGGCTTCCAGTGACATTGATCTCTCAGTTCGGTCTCTTTTGCCGAATCATCATCTTTGAGGACTTGGGGGGGAGGGTGGCTTGCCGCCACCCCACCCCCATTCCTCAAACATGCTTGTTCCCCCAAGACTGTCCTGGGACCTCTTTTCTTTCCCCTTTGCATCCTCTTGGTGACCAGGTGACTAATCTATATATGGAGCCCTCATCTCTTTCCTGAACTATCTCCGGGGGGGGGGGCCTCAAGCTCAACATGTCCCCCCTTTCCTCTTTACTTCTCTTGTCTCTTTCAAGGTTGCCACCATCCTCCTAGTTCCTCAGGTTTGAAATCATCTTGGCATCATCCTTCATCCCTCTCTTCTCCAACACTTTCAAATGGGATAAGACTAGGTAGTATAGTAGCAGCTGTGGGTGGGTAGAGGAATTTGGACTTTTTATGGCTGGCAGATTGCTGGTGAGGCAGTGAATAGGGAGTCCTGGACCTGGAGTCTGGCAAACCTGAGTTCAAATCCAGCTTCAGACACTCACAAGCCATGTGACCCTAGGCAAGTCACTTCACCTTGTTTGTCTCACTATTTGCACCTATTAGATAGAGATAATATCATCACTTACTTCCCAAGATTGTTGAGGACCAAATGATACTACCTACTGTCTATAAAAAGTGGTTGTCACAGCACCTGGCACATAGCAGATGTTGAAGAAATGTTTGTTCCCTTCCCTTCTTGGTGGGTATAGATTCAGTACTGCTAGATTTCTCTCTTCTCTCCCCCCTCTCACTGAATACAAGCTTCAGTACACAGCTGCTACTTAAAAAACATTCATTGAGCATATAATTAAATGAATATATATATATATATATATATACATACTGTCAGAGCTAGAAAGTCTTTGAGAGCTTCTAGCCCAGTGGAGTCAAACTGAAACTGGCAACATACTGACTTAGAAAACCACAAATGAACATTATCTATATTGAATTGTATTTGTAGTGGTTTTGTTCAATGTTTCTCAATTACATTTTAAGTTCCAACAGTGATACTGTGACATGCTTGTTGGCAAGTTTGACATCTCTCATCTAGCCTAGCTTTCTTCTTTTATAGATGGGGAAACTGAGGCCTGAGTAGAGGAAAGGGACTTGGGATCATAGAATGCCAGAGATACAAGGTTCCTTAGAGGTCATCTGGGCTAAATCCTTCTTTTCATAGAGGAAGAAATCGAGGCAGAGAAGGAAGTGGCTTGGCCCATGCCTAGTGGCAGAGATGGTCCTTGGATCAAAGGATTTTTGCCATACATTGGGTTGTTCCCTGTGACACTGTTGAGGCTCCTGGATGGCTGAATTCAGTTCCACAAACATTCCCTCCATTCTGGGCATGCTTGGCACCAAGGAGATGAAAAACCAGCTTCATCTTTGTAAAAGGCTTACTTTCTACTAACAGGGAGACAGTGGGTGCCCCGAGAAGTGGCTGATGGAGGGTAGAAGGGCTTCAAAAAGGCAACCCAAGGGCTTCGGGAAATTTTCAAGAGAAACCTTTTCATCTAGGAGTGGAGAGATGATGTTGACGCTGAGCTGTGAGGACATGAAGGCATTTCCACATGTGAGACTGAAGGAGGCAGGCTGCCCAAAGCTCATGGGGAGGAGGAGGGGCACAAGGAAAGGGGAGGAAGAGGAGGAATTCACATTTCTAAGACTTTTGGCCTGGTCACCTTTTCTGACAGAACTGAGGCTCTGCAGCTATTGCCCCAGGCCACATAGTGGACATGCATGGGCTGACCTTGGAGTGGGCCCTGCTTGGCCAGCAGACTTTGCAGCTGGAATGGAGGCAGGGTCCTGCAAAGGGCATGTGGGGCTTGGGGTGCTCAGATGGAGAATTCCTGTCTTTAAATCAAAGAGGAAAGAAAGGCTTTGGAATCTGCTCAGCAAGCAGTCTGACAGAGCTTGAGATACAGACAGAGACAGACAGACACACACACACAATATCTATGTGTGTGCAGGCAGTGAATTCCTGAAAGTCATGGGATCTTGGGATGGACGTCAGAGCTGGAAGGGCCTGGGTTTGAAGGCTGGCCATCAACCTTAGACAAGTGACTTAATCCCTCTAAGGAGTGGAAGGCAGGTTCGAAAGCCTCCCTGGAAAGAGCTCTGGGGTTGGGCCCTCTAGAGACATGGCTCCATTTCCTGGCTCTGCAACTGACTTGCTTGGGCAAGTTCCTTCCCATCTGTAGGCCTCCTTTTTCCATCTGTAAAATGGGGGAAGGGTGAACTGAAGGATTTCTAAGTCTTGATGTAGCTCTGATGCTCTTAAGATTCTGCCAATTTTTTCTCCTGGGCCTCAGTTTCCCCATCTCTAAAAGGGAGGAGGTTTGAGTAATAATAACTTTAAATGTTCTTTCATTTGTGGGGTAGGTCCTATCATTCTCATCTCACAGAAATTGAGAAATTGAGATTAGGAGAGGTCAAGTGATTTGCTCAGGGTCATAGTATCTGAAGCAGGATTTGAAATGGAGGCTCCATCCACCGAGTCCCTACTACCTCTTCTAGCTCTAACATCAGTCACTTCTCTTCTATGGACCTCAGATTTTCCATCCGTAAAATGGGTAGGGGTGAGACAAGGTAACACTGACGGTTCTTTTTTAACCCAGAGAAGCAGCCAGTGTGGAAGCAGAGTTCCCTGTAGCAAAGACTAAGACTAGGTCTAATTCAGTTGTGATAATTAACTTTTCCTTGTTCAAGTAAACATACCTGAATGACTGAGGCTCTTCCTTTGAAAGGAGTAGAAGGACCTGAGGATTTCCCACTCCAGCTGTCCTCCCCTCAGGCCTGTCAACTCTGAGCTGGGAAGGGACCTCAGAGAGCAGCTGAGCCATTCTGTTGCTGGACATGCTGTGAATCTGCTGGTAGGGAACTTTGGGAATCATGTCATCACGTCTCCTGAGGGAAGGCAGCAGCCTCTGGCCCACCGTTTGTGGCTCTTTCTTGTCCCCTTGGGACTAAGTCCCTGACCCTTCTCCTTTTTATTGCTCTTGCCCCGGCCTGGGGACCAATGTAATTTCCCTTATCCTGTCCCAGGCTCAGTTTCCTTTCCTACTCAAGGGAGCTTGGGGTGGTTCCAGAAGCATCCCATCCATGCTTTTCTGGGCTCAACTGCGGGAATACTCAAGTGGGGAAGCAGGAGTTTGGGGTCTCCTATCTGGGTCTGCCGTGACCTAACTCTAACCGCAGTCAAGTAAGTGGCTTCTCACTGGGCCTCAGTTTGCCCCGTATGCTCCCTAAAGGTCGATTCCAGCTTGTCCCACATGGCTCCATCTCTCTGGGCCTCAGTTTGCCCCCTGTAAAATGAGGTTGGGCTATACGGTCTCCAAGGGTCCTGATTCTTCAGCCTCCTTGCCCTTGCCTGGATGGCATTCCCTACAGCAACAGACTTTGACCTACCCCAGAGAGCACAGAGCATGAAATTGGCACAGGAGGCATGCTGCTCAACTCTGATAAAGGAGCTGAGACACATAAACACATGGCTACACACACACACACACACACACACACACACACACACACACACACACAGTCCTGCTGAGGGGTTGTCAGGACAACCAGAACTCCAGGCGTCTCTGTAGTGCTCCCATCACCAGCCTAGCCAATCCCCAGACTTGGCTCTGGACAAAGCTGGGCCTAGCCAACTGTGGGGGAGGAGGTGCTGGCTAAGCCTGTCATCACTGAGGCCCAGAGAGGGGAACTCAGGATTGCAGGGTGTCAGAGCTGGAAGCACTCTGGGAGATAACTGAGTCCAGCTTCCTCATTTTACAGAGGGGAGAACTGAGGCCCAGAGAGAAAGAGAAAAGGACTGCTTGGTATTACAGGATTTAAGAACAGGAGTCAGTTCCTTAATGACCTTCAAATTATAACCCTGTTATTTTCCAGAGAAGAAAACTGAATCTAGGAAAGGAGAGGGAGACATTTAGGAACATCTCAAAGCTGGAATTAATTCTCCTAGAGACCCCCCCCCCAATTTTGCAGATGAGGAAACTGAGGGTCAGTGATGGAGAGACTTAGGATGACAGTGAGTCAGAAGCAGGAGTCAACAGTCTTAAAGACCATCAGGATAGAATTGGGGTCCTAAGAGGTGACTGGGGCTAAGGCCATCATTTTATAAAAAGGGAAATGGGGACAGAGAAAGGGAAGCACTGAGAATCATGGGATATCAGGTATGGAACCAGGATCCTTAAAAGTCCATCAGGTCCAACCCAATCATTTAAAATGAGGGGAACTGAGGTCTAGGGAGGCAGGGCCTTTAGGAGAAAACCTCAGAAAAGGAATTGGGGCCTTTAAGTGACCACTGGTGGGGCAGCTAGCTACAGGCGACCCAGTGGACTGAGAGCCAGATCAAGATGGGAGGACCTGGGTTTAAATCTGGCATCAGCCACTTCCTAGCTGTGTGACCCTGGGCAAGTCACTTAACTAACCCCATTGCCTAGCCCTTACTGCTCTTCTGCCCTGGAACCAATATACAGTATTGATCCTTAGATGGAAGGTGAGGGTTTTAATTGAAAAAAAAAGAGATTCAAATGAATCTTAAGGCTTGGGGAGGAGAAACCCTTTGCGATAACTGGGTAGAAGGCATGGAATCACAACACTTCAAGGTCACTGGTTCCAACCCTGTAATTTAAATAGAGGAAAACTGAGGCCTGGGGGAGCATTTGGGAAGAAATACTTGCTCAATAAGGACTGGGGTCATCAGAGATAACGGACTCCAAATGCCTAATTGGTCATGGAAGACTGTCTCATTTAATAACATTAATGGGAAACTGTGCTCTAGGTGGCTACTCCAAGCTCTATCCAGGGAGACCACCAGGCAAGCACTAAGGAGGACTTCCACTGACTTCTAGTATGTGGCACCCTGCCCCTGCCCCCCCCCACTCAGTACCAACCAGAGATACTCAGCTCACCCCCATTCCTAGTTGCCTTGCCTGGGTGTCAGGCTAGTTTAGGGTTATGGTCATTCCCATAGTAATTCATCATTCAACTGGTTCAATCTCCCATGCCTGAAAGAAAGGAATACTCACGTGCAGGTTAAATGGACTCTTTAATCTTGACAAAATGAAACGAATAACATTCACTTTAAAAGTAGTGCATTCTGAAATCTTGTTCTTGTCTTTCTGTTCCGGGCATTTCCCAGCTTTACCCAAACTGCCCCAAACCCAACCCCCCCTCCCCCCCGCCCGCCCCTCTCAGTTCTAGTCTCAACAGTAAAGGGGTAGGGATGAAGGTTGAGTTCTGTCATCACTTTTCCCTTTGACATCTGGAGGGACCCTTCCCAGCTGCTGCTCGATGCATTCATTCATAGACGCTTTGGTGTCCTCGGAGCCCATGGTTGGATGAAGCCTAGGTGGATCCCCCCATGTAGGTAGTTGTCATCTGGCTTGTTTAATCTTGGATCAATGCTGGAGGAAGACAACCCAGCTGCCTCAGGACCCCTAATAAGCAGAGGCTCAATTACTATTGCTCTTCAATGGCTCTTCTGCCCCTTCCTGGTTGATCTCTCCCCGGAGAGCTTCTGGGCGCTACTTCCTCCTCAGAGCCCCCAGTTCTCTCTCCTTTAGGAAGAGCTACAGTTAGTTCGGTTTTCAACTGCCTAGTGGACAGCTGTGCTGTTCCTTTCCTTTTTGCTCTGGGTAATTCAGTCCCAATCTTTTGACATCCTGGCAAGGATCAAGTCCCTTTTTCCGGCTCAGATCCACTTTCCCCTCAAGTGAAGCTTCATTACTGTTTTCTTTAGGGGTCCTTCATTCTGCCTGACAGTCTGGATGGAGAAGTGTCCCTTCAATTCCACCTTCAGACATGGAAGAGACACACTTTTTAAGTTCAGAGCTGCCCAACTTCCCTATTGTCCACAGTGGGTGAAATTTCCCCTCTTGTTTCTTTGAACTACTTCCTTGGTATAAGATGGCAGAACGTGGCAAGACAGCAGCTGTTCTGGAAAAGACCTGAGGGTTTTCATGGATTACAAGCCCAACCATGAGGGAACTGGGATATAGCAGACAAAAGAGCTCGCATGATGATCTTGGGCTGCACTGTGGAGTAGAGCAGGAAGGTCATAGACCTGCTGCTTTCAGACTTCATCTGGAACATTTCGTTCAGCCCTGGGTATGCCTTAGGAAGGGTGTTGGTTTCTTATACCTGACACTGCTGTTCCTCAAACACAAATGCTCCATTTCCCAAGTCAGGACATTTTCCCCGACAGCCCTTTCTCCTGGCTTCCTTCAAGTCTCAGTTCAAGTCCCACACCTTCTGCAAACAGCCTTTACCAGGCCGCATTAATCTTAGTGCCTCCTCTCCCAGGCCACTCCCCATTTATTCTGGAGATATCTTTTTGGTACGTAGTTGTTGGTTAGACTGTGAACTCTGAAACCAAAGACTGTCTTTTGGCTTTCTTTGTATTTGCCAGGCTCAGCATAGTACCATATTGATACAGTCGTTTAGTAAATGCTTGACTGACGGAGAATTTGGAGAGTTTCTAGAGGAGCAGTCAGGATGGTGAAGGGCCTTGAGTCCACGTTATAGCAGGATTGAGCAAAGAAATTGGGCGAGTTTAACCTGGAGAAGACTAGCTAGCTACACTTTCTGGTTTTCTGTGGTGCCTAGAGAAAGGAGAAAATGGAGTCCTGGCCAAATCACTTGAACATCTGTAGAGATATAGCATGAGCATCCTGGTACAAAATCCAACACAGCTAGGGTAATTATCCCAACCTCACAGATAATTAGGCCCCACTATCAGGAACACTGACACTGTGTGCATTAAACAGCACAATACAGGCTTTCATTTGACTGATCACCTTTAGTGATTCAGTGTCTTAATTACATTCATCACATATCACATGCACATATAGCAACAGTGTATTCATACCATTGGGCTTATAAGCAAATAAACATAAAAGAGAAAACATGGAAATCAGAATACATGTCCTCCTAGCTGCTGCTCCTCTACTACATCGTCCTAAGTTAGACTGCTGGTGGCTGGGGGGGGGGGGTTCTAGACCTTTCTGGGCTGCTATTTAGTCTAGGTTGACTCTTACTACCCTCAAGCCCACTGACATGCAATCCCAAACCTGAGCTTGGTCTTGGATAGCTATGGGTGGGGCCCGTATCCTCGGCCGAATGAAACCCTGGGCGGGCAAGGAGCTGTGCAGAGGTTCAGATCTTACTCGTGCTCTGGTCGAGCTCTCTGTCTGGCTGAGGTTACCATTCAGGTAGGTGGCCGTACATAGTATCTCTTTGCAACAGATGAGTGATCCCTTCTCTTCAGAGCTTAATCGGTTGACTACCACTCTTCCTCTTGGTCACTGTGGAGCCCATCTAGTCCAATAGATCTCAGGGAGGGGGGGCTTTTTGTCGACAAGCAAGTTGCTCAGTCTCTCCCCTCCTTGGTACAAAATAGCTTTTCATTGGTCGGCTCCTGTCACTAAATCTTCTACTGGCAAATACAATCATCAGTCTCAGCTTACGGGCACTCTCATTGTCCAAAAGGTGGCTTGCAAATGTAGCTGGCAATCTGTGAAAAGGACAAAGGACTTGCGTGGGTCTGCATAGTCAGCGCTGGTGCATGGGAGAAAGGCAGGTCTTTAAAAGCTTGTTCATGGTTTTCATCATGAGGATAGCTGGATGGTTTCAAAGAGCTTATGTCAGAGGGCATCTTTCCTGCCCTTGTGTCCTTGATTCTGCTCCATGATATATCCATGACTGAGATCTTCAAGGGCTTTGGTAATAGCAACAGAATTCCTCAGAAATTTGCAGTAATACCCACTGCATACTAAAAGAAAATTCCTGAAGTCTCAAAGGTATATTTCATGGAGCCAGTTGAGTACTTCTTTTTGCTTTAAGTCAATGCTCACGTCTTGATGGGCCACTACATGGCCTATATTCGACAACAAGATTTTGTCAATTGACCAGCTCAGACATGCTGCCAATGCACCATTTACATCATTGCTCATTTTCTCCCAGTGTTTTGCATAAGACAATGAGGCCATCCAGTTGTACCAACACCTTCTGTTTAGTTTATGTCCTCAACTACCTTCTCTGCCCCTTGGACAAGGGGCAAATGCTCTGGAGATGCCCCTGGGGATACACTCAGGCTGACAGAAGAAAACTGTCTTCTCTGCATTCTCTAACCTGTGGCCTGGGGGGGGGGGGTGCGCCATTCCTCCTCTCTGCAGCACATTTTTCACATGCCCTGCCCCTCTGTCCAGCCACCCAATGCTAGCACTTCCTCCCTCCCTTGTCTGGGTTAATGCATGGGCTCACAGGCAGCTTGAAGGTGCAGGTTGGGCACATAGTCTCAAAAACATTTGCCAATGCTGGTCTAGGGTATCTTCAGCTTTGGGCATGGTATCTGGGATCATTTTCATTTTCTTGTTCAAAGTCCCATAGTTCTCTTTCCCGTCTCATCCCTCAGTAGGGCAATGCACATGACACTCCTGAGCAGCAATTACTTCAGGTGGTTTCTGAGATCTGCCATCGCCAGTGTGGGAAAGCTGGGTTTCAGAGAGGTGGGCTTTGTAGATTGCTCCTCTGGCACCCACTCATATGTTAGAAGCCTGCTCATCCTCTTGTTTAGTTTCTCCAAGCACTGAGCAGTCACCAACGGCCAATGTCTGGAAGAGTCAGTGTTTGTATGATGGGCTCTGCTGCTGCTTGTTTACATTTTCCTGTGACCTCCTATACTGGCCACATGGGGGGCACTCAGGGTGTTCAGAGATAGCCTCTTGCAAGCTCTTTGCAGTATCCTGGTGACACTCTGGGTACGCTGGAGATAGTTCAAGTCCATTTCGACATTCTGGCAATGTACAATGCCAACCCCATAGACACTTCCTCAGTGAACTTCAGGGTCACTAATGTATGGCAAGTATGGACCGTTCTGGTCACTCGGGTCACAGAGTGGCCTCTTTAGAAGCCACATGGCCGGAATATAACAGTTACTTGGGAAACATGGTCCAGCACAAGCAGCATCTTGGTAGTGGCTTCTGCTTCCAAAGTCCTGGGAGATTCGATGGAAGGGATCGACGTTAACAATGCGTGATCTGACGAACTTTCTGGACCCAGAGGTTTCAGCTGTGACAACTCGGCATTCCTTTCCCTCAAGTGCCCATCACCCAGGTACAGCCAGACCCCAGTTATAAGTGAGGATCTCCTGTGGCATTCAGTCCTTGACAGTCTTTCTTTTCTTCTGCCACTGCAAGATGTGATCTGCCAAGCCTTTGCTTCTTTCTCAAGAGGAAGGGTTCTGTACCCGGTTCCACTTCTCAGCAGACTTTCTGTCACCTCTTGCCTTTGACTGGGCAGTCTTTAGCCTTGCTCTTCTGGCTCCAAGCAGCACCAGCTGAAGTCACGATTTTTTACAGTTGGAGCTCTTTGCCTGCCCGCCCAGGCCCACCGGCAATCTTGCTCTTTCTAGCAATTGCTTGCAATTCAGTAATTTCTTTTCTCTTTCACTGTCTACTCCCCTGGGGTAGAGAGGAGACCTTACCCCACTTGAATCCATCTGACCTTGCCAGCTTTCTGGCTCCTTGGTCTAGAGCTCCATTGTGGAATGGCCATTTACATTACAACGTCTGGCAGCCTCTCCCTTTTGTGTTGGTCTGGGAAAAGCCTCCTCAGAAGGCTGCATATGCATCCCCTCACCTAGTGGCCCAATCAGAGCTCCCAAGGATTCCTTCTCCAGGGGAAAAGGGTCATTTCCTGAGCAGACTCTTAATTTGGGCAAGCCTTAGCCCTGGGGGAAGGAGAACCTAGAAAGGAGCCTCTTCCTTGTCCCCCCCCCCATCTTTTTCAGGCATTTCAGTTTCTCCTGGGCAACCTTCCCTACCTACCACTCTTTGACAATCCTTTTCCAAGAGGAAGCTAAGTAATCAGTTCCCAGCACTCCTCCCTCTCAATTTTCATTGCATCCGGAGGTTTTGAATGGTCAGATTTAGGACAATTTACAGAAAACAGATGCCTTCTCTCACCTAATCACGTAACTCTCCCCCCCCCCCCCCCCCCCCCGCCCCCCATTACTCGCAACATTCTTGGCACTCTCACAATGTCTTCATTTCTACATCGAATCATTCCTAGGCTCCGAAATCCCACAAGCATTTCTCCGTACACTGTTTCATGGAACACATTGCGAAGGTTTTCGCTTTTGTTTTGTTAGATTCTAGTGAAAACCGGCCTAGCAAGCAGTGGTACAAATAGCATCCCATGACACATACAGCATGATACAATAACAGCTAGCTCAAAAGCAGTGAGCACATCATGATCTCAGGATACCCCCTTTTGCAACAGTCAATGAAATTGGTCCTCGTCCCGCCACACAAGCAATGTCATCAATAACACAGGGCTATTCTCGACCAAATTCCCACAGTCTCCACTGCTGTGGACACCCTCAGATCATCACCAGTGACAAGTCACTTGAAATCCTAAGGGATATGATCAGTTGGTAATCCCAATGGGAAAAAAGAAATCGTAGCATTCCCCAAAAAACTTGGCCTGAGTAGCTCTCTGGGCTTCACCTTGACTTGAGGCAGGTCCAGTAGTAGTTCACTGGTTCAGAGTGCAGGGAATGCAGGGCACAAGGTGACGCTTCAAAATGCCAGAGATATGTGGGTAATTGGGCTTCAGGAGCTCCAATGGGGCAGATGTAAATGGGATCAAGAGTCCACTGGTCTTGAATCCCCAGCCACATACCAATGAAGCATGAACAGTCCATTCCCTGTGCTCAGTTGATCTGTCTGGGTTTCTTTCTAGTCGAAGAGCTATGAAAATTCCTGTGGTGGTCCTTAACTAACTTGGCTCATTCTCCTAGAAGACTAAAGATCTCTTTCAAATTTCACATGACCATAAAGGATTAGTCATTTGAAGTGGACTTTGAAAATCTAGTGAAAATGCAATGAAAGGTGTCAGTTTTGACCTGCTGCCAGTGAGGTCCGAAATCTTAAATACCCCAACTCATGGTGCTGTTTTAGATGTTTCCACCATGCATCCAAAGCCCAAGCTCAGCCCCTGATCATTTTGGTCTCAGAGGGAAAGGGAGTGGAGGCCTTCTTTGTCCTCCTCACTTCCTAATGTCTGGCTACACTTGTAATGACTGCCACTTGCTGTGTTTCTTCAGGAGCTTTTGAGGGTCCTTCTCACCAGCAGCAGTAGACAGATCCCAGGCTGGTCACATCTCCTCCTAGGTCTCTGGAGTGTTTGACAGGTGTCCTCTTGAGAAGGACTTAGGTAAGTAGGGGAGATTAGGGCATCTTAGAAGGCAATAAGAAGGAAGCAGAAACGAATCAAAGAGAGAATGAATAGTTAAGGAGACATCTTCTGGTGTGTTCTGCAGAAAGGAGTAACTGGCTTTTCAAACCTCATTCTCATCATGAGATAGTATTTAGGCAGCTGTTTTTACTTGAAATGACTTGTACTACTCACTCGCACATATCCCACTTTTCTCTGGCACCTACTGATGGCAGGAAATGACAAAAATCCTGGCCAGGTGGGCAGATAAAAGCCACAAGGGGACAAAAAGTCAGGTCCAAATCAGGGGCTTTAGAAGGCACAGGGTGCACTCAGTTATTTAAAGACCCAGAAACTGACATGGCGAGCATGAGGGGAGGGCCTGGTAGAAAATTTTAGAAGAAATCTGGGCCCTTGGACACTCTGGGATACAAACATCTCCTTGTATGAAGGAAGAAGCTAAGGCTCAGGGCAACAAATGTTGGGGATGACAGAATGTCAGGATTAGGATCAGTTTTATCCCATCAGTAAACCAAGGTCCAGATGGGGGACATGAGGAATACTTATTCTCAGAGAAAATCTCAGGGCCTTTAGAGATTCTCTGGATGTAGATTTCCTCACGAAACAAGTGATAAGACAAGAACACAAAGGTTTAAAAGGCTCAAGGGATCTCATGGAATCAGGGGGCTAAGAGATCACCAAGTCCAACTCTTAGTTCTTATACATCAGTTAAAAAGAGGCCCAGAGAAATGGAGGGGCTTCAGAATATGGGGTGATAGACCAAGAATTAGGAATCTTTGAAACCATGTGTCTCCACTCAATGATTTTAGAAGGATGGAAGCTTAGACCTATTGAGTTTCAGGCCTAGAATCAAGGCACTTAGAGATGATTTGATCCAACATGGTCATTCAATGAGAGGAAAACTAAGGACCAGAGATGGGCAACAGTGTGGAAGCAATTGCTGCAGGAAATAAGGGATGAGAGTTCAAAAGTCTCCTTAGTGAAGGGAGAAAACCCTTAGCAAAGAACCAACTAACTCAGAATATCAGGGTATGAGAGTTGGAATCAGGGCCTTTGGAGACTACAATTGCCAAGCCAGGCATTAAAAAGGGGGGAAATTGTGGCACTGAGCGTGGGAAAATGAGGACATGGAGAACTACAGATCTCAGACAAGCTATGAGAGCCGCTGAATGACTATTGGCTCAAAAATGACAGGTTAAAACCTTAAGAAAATGGAGAACAATTCAGGGGAAGGTATTAACTGTAAAAAAATCAACCAGGGCTGGAATTTGGGCATTTTGGGGACAACAGATTAAAGAGTAACTTTAAAAAAAAGACAAAGTGACAGCCAATGCAGGAAGTGGTAGAATTTCTTAAAGGAAAAAATCTCACCAGCTAAATATTAGTAATACTAGAAACAGGGTCCAAATGGGGCTTGGCCACAAGCAAACCTGGGTTCTGAAAAAAAGAAATACACCAGGTATCAGGGCTGGGGCCATTGTGGTGATAGGAGGCTAGGAAAAGAGGGGACAACCCAGATCATTGTTCTTTCAGACCATCGTCTGACTAGGTCTCTGAAGGAAGGAAAACTGAGTCACTGACAGCTTAGGGTTTGGAATGAAATGTTGCCAGGTAAAGAATCAGGTAACTTAGAAACTCTGGCTTCCCAAACTTCATTGCCAATGGGGAAAATGGTGGTCAGAGAGAATCACAATCACTTGAGACCTTTGATTGTTTGCCTGGAGATAAAGGCTATTATTGACTAGGGTTCCCTTCCTAACACAGTGAAACTTAAGTTCCTATTTTTGGGTTGGTGACACTTAGGAAGAAATCAAAATTCAAGCAACCAGGGAGCCCCAACCCTTAGTCCTTCCTTGAAGTGATCTGGATTCCCAAAGACTTGAACAAAGAAGGAATGTTGGCTGTCAAAGTTAGAATCATTGTGTAGACTTTCATTGCTTGGGGAAATTGAGGCCAAAAGTGGAATGAACCACCAGTACCCCTTGACCTTAGCCCAAAATGAAAGACTTTAGAGGTCATATTTTCACAAAGTGTCTTCTAAAGAGATAGGGCTCCTTGTCCATGGGGGGACAATGCGGACCCTTACAGGTTAATATTGGGAATAAAGTGATCCTAGATAAAGGATCAGGTAATTTTTTTATTTGAAAATTTTTATTTAATTAATTAATTTAGAATCTTTTCCCATGGTTCTATGATTCATGTTCTTTCCCTCCCCTCCTCCCACCCCCCTCCCAGAGCCAACGAGCAATTCCACTGGGTTTTTCATGTGGCATAGGATCAGGTAATTTAGAAAACATCATAACTCAGAGTTTTATTTACCAAAGAAGAAGACTATATTTCTAGCAAATATTGCCATCAATTCCTCTCCCCTCCCCCCCAGGTGCTGCTATCTCTGTAAATCCGGGAATCTGGACTTTTAAGGACTCTAATAATCCTCCATTCAAGTCAGAGAGAGACCAACAGAGATAAAAGACCAGGTAATGTGGAACTTTTGCTTTCTCACTGCTTTATTGGTCAATGGAGAAGACTAGCTGACAGAAATTCTTCTCACACCCCTGCTCTCCCTAGCATTGTCAAAGGCCTCTAAGGCTCTGAATATTCCTCCATAGCTTTCTAGAACAGATGAGTGAGGTCCCAACATGCATTGATTAGGAGACCTAAACCTGGGACTGGAAGAATCAGGACACTCTGTTCTCAGGATGTGATGCAAGGTCTGACAGAACATAATTTTATTGCATTTCTCCAGAAACCAGGGAAACGTTGACCCTGACAAGTTGGCCAGGAGAATTAAGTGATCTCAAGAAGGTATCCGATAACTTGGAAAACTATTGTGTCCAAAGAGTTCATTTGTGAAATGGAATAACTTTGCCTCACAGGAAATGTCCACCTTATGACCCATCCCAAGGGATACCTGAGCACAGGTTGTTCATTGGAAAATCTCATCCGTCAAAAACCTTGGAACTCCTCCCTTGTCCTCAAAGAGACCCCAAGACATGTCCTTAGCGGGAGCAGGAACCACTAAGGGAGAAATGATCTCAGACAAGGTCTTAGTCACCCTAAAAGGCCTACAGGGCAGCTATCTCCTGGGAAGAGGTGCTCCTGAGTTCCAGGGGATTACTCAGTGTCAGGTTGAGAACTTTCTACCTCATATCAGACAGAGGAACTGACAATGGGAGTGTCCCAAGGAACAGACTCCATTTTTCAGCTGTTGAATTGAGGTCCTGCCAGACCACTCTCACATGGTTTTCTCTGAAGGTGGAGAAAGTGAGGCTCTTTAATTTCCCAGGATTTCATTTGTAAAAAAAGAGACTTATTCCCATAGAAAATATTCCTATCAATGGTTGCTCCTGCCAATCCCCAGCACTGGTGAGAAATCCAGGAATGTTGGAATATAAGAACCTTATTGCTGCCCTCCCCCATTTCAGTCAAAAAAAGAACAAACATTGGAAAGGATGAAGTAATAAGAAATGCTGCTATTTGAAGGCATCACTGGCCACAGCTGAAGACAGTGACACACGGCGTTTTCTCCCTCATAACTCCAAGTAGCACCCGAAGGAACCTGAGTCTGTCTCATGAACTGATGGTCAGTCTAGGACCTTATTGTCTGGGGACCTTTGTGGGTTTCCCCTTATACTGAAGCAGAGGCAGCTAGAGAGGTCCTAATGCCTTGTAGTTAGGAGAAATGAGGCCAGGGATGGAGCAAAGAGCCAGAGTCCTCTGGTGTGAAGTGAGGTTCAAAGTCTTAAGACATCCTACTTCTTCTGAAGGGAGGGAAACTGACACCTGACAGGTTAGAGATGGGAATGACGTGATCCCCAGGAAAAGCATCAGGTAGCTTAGAAACTACCGTCTCCACAGGCTTCATTTGCCACATTTGAGGGAGGAAGAAACTGAAGGCGGGGAGGGCTGCCAGAACATGTGTGGCCCTAACTGTCCTCCTGGAAGGACGCCTGGCCATTGGTTGTGAGATGGACAATCTTGTCCTTTGATCCCCCATTCTACTGAAAAGGAGGCCAAGAGGGGCCTCCTGAGTGTGAGCAGGGATCACTGAGCAAGAGCCACTCCCTGGCAAGGTCTTCATGGTGCTACCAGGACCAGAGGGCAGCTGCCTACTGGGCAGAGGTGGTTGTGAATTCACTTAGTGAATACTTAGTGTCAGGCTGAGGACTCTTGTACTCTCCTGTAGGTCAGAGCAACTGAGAATGGGAGTGTTTCCTGTAGTCTGGACCCCTCTTGTGAGGGCTGGCTTTAAGGACCACAGAGAAACCCTTTCCATCTGGTCTGCTGGAAACTGAGGCACGTCACTATCCCAGGGACTCAGGGTGAAAAGAGTAGATTGAATTTCATTTAAAAAATCCCCGTCACTGTCTTTTTCCCACCTTTCTCTAGAACTTTGTAGGAGTACAGAAATGTAAGTCTGTAAAGCCCTTATTACCCGGCTGCCCCTCCATCCCAAATCTAGTCACATACTGATGAAGGGAGATCTAGAATGAGTCTACCATAGAAGTTTTCCCCTTTAAGGCTTCACTTTTCAAGCTGAGTACATTGAGGGAGCAGGTTTCCCATTTACTGGGTGCTGAAAACCCCCATTTCCCCAAGCCTGTCTCCTTTTCAGGGTTTTCCTCCCAATTTTTCTCTACACTCATGGACATCTGTGTTGGTACTGTCCAACAATTAATTCCGGCACACAGCTAAATTTTGCAGGCATTGAATCGCTTTGTTACTTACACTAGTCTTGTACAGACTTAAGATGAATGTGGCTAACGTAGACCATGGTAGTCATTGGTCTACTCTAACGTGAGTGACATTCTTCACATTTGGAATGAATTGAAATTCCAGGCTCTTAATTTTGCCCTTAGTTTTCGTGCTGGAGCTTGAAATCAAAATCCAGTGTAATAGAAAATTGTAGGCAGGATTTCAAAAATAGTCCACTTTTACAGAATGACCTCTTTGGCCTCAGCCATACACCCCCTCTTTGGCCTCAGCCATACACCCTCTCCCTAGTGCTGGTTGTGAACCAGGTCATGGTCCTCTTGAGAACTTTATAGAGGGAAAAAAGAGAGTACGAGCAGGAAAGAATCAGAAAATAGGGAAATTGTGCTTTTGGGGGGCGTTCTTTGCCTCCAAGAATGAATATTATGGCAGCCAGTCAGGCCGCCATTCAAACGACCCTCCACAATCAATGCTCTCCCTGAACTGATGTCCCTTTAGTGTCGAGGGCCTTTCGGGCCTTAGTGTTTCTCCACTGGACTAAAACAGAGACCCACAGAGCTCTTCACATTCATCTATGTGTGGAAGTGAGGCTAGGAATCGAGCAACCAAGCTCATGACTCCTGGTTCTGTGCACAGATCCAAGGTCTTGAGAGACCCTATTATTGCTCCTCATGGGAGGGAAAGGGACGCCTGGACAGGCTACTGATCAGAACTGAAGTGATCTTGGGGAAGATCATTAAATTAGAAACTACTGTGTGCAAAGGCTTCCTCTGTCACCATTGGAACCTGCGGCTCCAAGGCAATGTGTCCCGGAGCATCCTCTTGAAGGATGCCTCACCTTTTGTCGTCAGGTGGAGAAGGTTGTCCTTTGAAGCCTTTGCTATCCCTTCACTGGACTCAAAAGGAGATGAAGAGAGACTCCTGAGTATGAGCACAATCAGCTAGAGAGGTCCTAATGCCTTGTAGTTAGGAGAAATGAGGCCAGGGATGGAGCAAAGAGCCAGAGTCCTCTGGTGTGAAGTGAGGTTCAAAGTCTTAAGACATCCTACTTCTTCTGAAGGGAGGGAAACTGACACCTGACAGGTTAGAGATGGGAATGACGTGATCCCCAGGAAAAGCATCAGGTAGCTTAGAAACTACCGTCTCCACAGGCTTCATTTGCCACATTTGAGGGAGGAAGAAACTGAAGGCGGGGAGGGCTGCCAGAACATGTGTGGCCCTAACTGTCCTCCTGGAAGGACGCCTGGCCATTGGTTGTGAGATGGACAATCTTGTCCTTTGATCCCCCATTCTACTGAAAAGGAGGCCAAGAGGGGCCTCCTGAGTGTGAGCAGGGATCACTGAGCAAGAGCCACTCCCTGGCAAGGTCTTCATGGTGCTACCAGGACCAGAGGGCAGCTGCCTACTGGGCAGAGGTGGTTGTGAATTCACTTAGTGAATACTTAGTGTCAGGCTGAGGACTCTTGTACTCTCCTGTAGGTCAGAGCAACTGAGAATGGGAGTGTTTCCTGTAGTCTGGACCCCTCTTGTGAGGGCTGGCTTTAAGGACCACAGAGAAACCCTTTCCATCTGGTCTGCTGGAAACTGAGGCACGTCACTATCCCAGGGACTCAGGGTGAAAAGAGTAGATTGAATTTCATTTAAAAAATCCCCGTCACTGTCTTTTTCCCGCCTTTCTCTAGAGTTTGTTATGAGTGCAAGAATCTTATTCTTTATTCTCTGCCAGGCCTCAAATGTAGTCAAAAAGCGACAAATAGGGATGAAGGAGGAGTTAAGGAAAAACATTTTGTTGAAACAGAACTATAGCAAAGAGTAGATCTCCTCCTCGTGATGCCTCCAAAACCTATGTTCTTACAAGAGTGTTCACTTTTCCCATTACTGTTATTCCCTCTTTTTATGTTTAGGCTCCTGTATATCCATGTTGTCACTTTTTGAGTAATGAAATCCTAGTCTCTGAAGCCCTTATTACCCGGCTGCCCCTCTATACGCAATCTAGTCATGTACTGATGACACGAGATCTAGAATGTGTTTACAGTGGAATGTTTCTTTTTTAAGTGTTCACTGTTCAAGCTGCGTACGTTGAGTCAGAGCAGGTCTCCCATATACTGGGTGCTGAAAACCCCTGTTTTCCCAAGTGTGTATCCTTTTCAGGGTTTTTATTCCCTATTTTTCTCTACTCTCATGTGTTCTGTCTTATAGTTATCACTGATATGGAAAGTAAGAGTTTAAAAAAAAGGACAACTGATGACCAGAGTGTTCTCGGTTTTGGATGAAATGACTGACCCCAGGGAAAGGATCAGAGAATTCTCAAACTGTTTTCCAAAGGCCTCTTTCCCTATGTGATAAATCTATGATCCTGAGAACAGCAATCAGCATATAGAAATGATAGGTTCCAGATCCAGACCTTTAGTTTGTGTGTAATCTCTATTTTAAGATATGATGATAAATGTTTAACAACCAGCTTCTTTAAAGAAAAATATGTATTTAGGACACATTTTTAAGGTTACTCTGAATCATTAACATTTTTTCCATCACTTTCTTCAGTCTAGACAGTCAACAAAACAATAAATCAAGCCCTCATTTGTAGCATTTCCAATGTGCAAATGCTCACACTGAAAATGGAACAATCTTGGATCCTGCAAGTGCTGCATTGACACTGAGCCAAACTAAATTCCCAAGTTTGGGCAGGGCTCACTGAGAAAGAAATGATTGCAGGCAGAGTATTCTTCATTTGAGAAAGCTTTGCTTCCAGGTGCCTGTTTGGTAGCCATGGTCTTCGGTCCTCAATGTAATACCAGGTATCAGGGCTAGGACACATTTTCCGTTTTCACACAGGTAAAATGAGGCTAGGAATGGGGCAGATCCCAAGCCCCCTTTGCTCTTACAGGTTAGAAGGAAGTCCTTTAGTGGATGTAAGTTTTCCCTGGTGTCCTATTCAAGGAAGAATTGCTTTGGTTTTGGTAAAAAGTAATAATGCTTGGGCAAGAATGAAGTTCTTTTAAATTATTCTTTCCAAGCTTCCTGTTATGCATGGTGCAATTGTGGTTCAAGGAGATCAGCCACCGTACTTCCAGCCCCAAAGGAAAGTTAGTTTCAGAATAGAGGAAGGAGTCAGGCCCCCTTGGCAATAAGGGAACCTTTAGAGCTTTTAGGGAATGTTGTTTCAGACTGTGAAAGGAATAAGACTGAGGTCCCCCTGAATGTTAGGGGTTCGGGGAAGATGCAATCCTTGGCAGTGGAGCAAGTCATTTTGAAATTTCTGCAGTTTAAAAACTTTTGTTTCCCAGAGGGCAAAGTTATGGCTCAGAGTAATTTGATCCCTTCCCAGACCCAGATTTGTTATTTTGGAGATCTTGACCTTTAGTAACCATGACATCTCCCTTATCACTTAAGTTTCCCTTTTTGTTATCCTTGTCTCATGTGTTAGTATCAATTCTAAGACAGAAGAGCAGTTGAGGTTAAGTGACTTGACCAGGTCACATGCCAAGAAGTGTTTCAAGCCACATCGGAATGAACTCTGGTCCTCCCTTTCCACTGTGCTACTGGGCTGCCCTTCTCCCATTACTTCCTACAAAATCACCCTGAGGTCCTGAGATCCAGCCCGTGACCCTTTGGGGAATGATCTGAGCTGGAAATTGTGGAGCCCAAGTGGCTCCATCCTTGCTGGGAGTGTTTCTTGGACCTGAACTGAGAGGAGTCTTGCCTGCCAGTGCCTTTGAAGACTCCACGGTGCTGCCTGTCATTTTAAAAGACAAATAGAGAATATACATTTTCAATCAAGTCAGCATTTTGATTATATGAAATCAAAAAGGGTTTGCACAAAAAACCTTAATGTTATATGTTAAAAAGGAAGTGGCTGACTGGGAAAAAGTCTTCTGTCATTTATTTCTTGTAAGCATCTCTCCAGGCAGACAAGTAGCAGAAGTATCTAAGACCAGATCCCAAATCCATTCTTTACAATAATTGATCCCAAGAGAGGAGCAGCCAGTTCTGATGTGAACCTCCAAATCACTACAAGAAGAGAATGCAAATCCAAATCATCCTGAGGGTCCCCCTCAGACCCTGCATGTCTGCCGACTTAAGAAAAGATGGCAACAGTCGATTCAGTGCTGGAAGGAGTGTGGAGAACTAGAAATAGTAGTGCGCTGCTGGCATAGCTCTGAATGGATGTTGTAAGTTTAAAAGGAACATCCCAAAACTCCAAGTAGTATATAAGATTTATTAATAATCACTTGAAGTAGAGGAAACAGAAGTAAAAGTAAAGCCTGAGTAAAGAGAAGTTCTTCCCAACTGTGGTAGTGGGAGAAGTGAGAAGGGGATGGGAGTGGGGTTAGAAACTTTATCTCCAAAACGTAAGGACATGATATGAGGACGAAAGTACAATCTGGGAAATGGAGTCCTGGGGTACCGAATTCTAATTACAGAGTACAGTCATTCTGGAGACGAATTTGGGAGGGCACTGTGAATCTGATAAAGACTCTATGCTCTCTGATTCGGACAGTCTACTTTGGGGAATATCCCCCAAGAGAGGCCTCCTCTAATACTCCAAAATATTTAGTGATACAATTTGTGGTAGTGGAAAACTGGAAGCTGCTATGATGCCCATCAACTGGGGATCCACTTAGCAAATTGTTACATGAATCTAAAGGAATTTCCCTGCTATAAGACATGAAAGAGAAGCATGGAATCACTTCATTAAAGTCAGCAGAATCAGGCTAACAGTATACAGAACAATTACGCCAATGTAAATGGAAACAACCACCAGAAAACAAGAAAAACAGACTATCAAGGGGGTGTGATGATTGATTAAGCTTGGCCACAAAGGAAAGATCTGAGAAAAGAGCTTTCTACGCTTCTTTGCAAGAGTGGCCATGGCGGGGGGAGTGGGATCCACGGATCTGTAACTCTGTATGAGTCATTTTAAAATATGTTCATTATTTTAGGTGGATTTTTTTCCTTTCTTTTTTCTTCCATATAAAAACTGGCTCTCTGTGAGCAAGTATTTGGATAGCTATAGGAGGAAATGCAGATGGTGGAAAAGCAAAAAATATTAGTAAACACCTTTTAAAAAGGGGGAGAAATAAGTGACCTTCAGTGTACTACCCTGGCCATTGCAACCTTTTGGATTAAAAACATTTCCTCTTTCAGGAAATGAGGATCTGGAGAGTCAGGTAGGTGAAGGTCCTTTTGGGTCAGAAGAAAAGAAGCCTCCAATCAGGGCTTGCCAGTACATCCTTTCTAACCCTGCATTTTAAAGGGGGCTTAAATGAGAAGTAGCGAGAGGCTGTCTTGGGAGGTATAATTCCAGTGTAATCATCAGGCAACCCTGAGATCCAAACTCGTTGTTTAAAGACAGAAATCTAGATCCAGGGAGGAATGATACTAGTTTATGGGTGTCCAGTTGGAATTCCATCATTTCCAGACTACTCTGGCCAAAAGGAAGGAAACTGGGACAGCTAGGCTGCTCAGTGACTAGAGAGCCAGGCCTGGAGAGAGGAGGTCCTGGGTTCAAATGTGGCCTCATACACTTCCCAGCTGTGTGACCCTGGACAAATCACTTCACCCCCACTGCCTAGCTCTTGGTGCTCTTCTGCCTTGGAATGGATCACGTTTAAGATAGACGGTAAGGGTTTAAGAAATAAAAGGAGAGAAACTGAGGAGCAGCATTCAGGCAGCAAGCTAGGAATAATGGGGTCCAGATACCTCCTTGTTTAAATAATTAAGTTAAGGATTAGAGATGAACGAGCCCTCCAGATCCCTGACTGTCAGGACTAGAGTTTGAGTCTTTTGAGACCCTGATCGCAATATCAATTTAATTCTCATACTGAAATGCATTCATTTTGTTTTCCCCATTCTTTTCATTTCTGAATGTATCTCTTCTCTCTCCCCTCCCCAGAGGTTCTCCCACACAAGCAAGGATAAAGAAGCGTGCAAAGCCCCCAAAGAGCTTAGAAAATGTCCCCAGTGTACTCAGAGTCCAATAATAACAGTTTGCATTCATATCACATTTAACCTTTGATTTGGTAACCGACTCCCCCTCCTTTTTCCTTTCTTTGCAACATCTCGAAGAGGGAGATTCCCAGGGTCCCCCAGGCTGACCTGCATGCTGCCCAGTGTTAAATGCAAGGATCTGCCCCCTTGGCCCCACACTTGGCTCTGGTTTTTTTCCTTTTTCAAGGTCAGGCTTGGCATCACCATGACCCTGTGTGTTGCTTTGCTAACCTTTGAAAGGAGGGGCTTGGCCTCAGCCTTCCAGCTCTGAGTTGTTGCCTCTGACTCCAATGAATCTCAGCCTTTTGTTTTACTTTCTACTTAGATTCTAATCCTTTACTGGAACATGAGAGAAACTGAGTCTCAAAGCATTAGAACCAGAAGATAGTAGATTCAATGTCGGAGTCCTTAAAAACCAAGTGGACCAAATCCCTTTTTAGCCAATAGAGGAGGCGATGGGATCTAGGGAAGTCGGGGACCCCTGGGGTCCAACCCTTTGCCAGTTGAAGAGAGGTGGAAGCTTTTAGGAGTCAGAGGTTTCAAGCCAGGAGTTTGGGATTTTAAGAGATCAGTAGATTCTGCTCCGTTCCCCTCCCCTCCCCTCCCCTCCCCTCCCCTCCCCTCCCCTCCCCAGGCTTCTCTTGCAACAAAATAGAACACAGTGATCCCACCCTGCCTGCTAGCTTCTGCACAAGCCAGTTGTTGTTTTTTAAAAAGTTAGTTGGGAAACTCAGGCCCCCTTTGGGAGGGGCTTCTGAACCAAAGTGTTCTTTGCTTTTCCCTCTCCCCAACCCTGCAAAGCCCCCCTTTTAACAACGAAAAATAGTTAAGCAAAAGCGAAGAGGCCAACTGAGCTTCCTCACCTGGCAGGCACTTTGGGCACTCCCCAACCCCCCCCCCCCCCCCGCCCCAAAGAAAGCAAGCCCTTTCTTTACTTTCCAAGCAGCATAATGCCAGGACAGACCAGAGCAACTACTGGCTGTCAGGCCCAGACTCGGGTCTTTTGGAGACTCCAAAATCCTATCCAATCATTTTAAAGAAAGGCAATTGCAGGCCACAGATTGGGACCCTTAAATCCAGACCGCCAGAGTCCGGGAGCTCCAATCCCCTGGTGTTTAAGGAGGGAGACTGAGGCTGAGAGAACAGACATTAAGAAGAAATCCTCTTGGGGAAAATGTTCAAGTCACTGTTGTGTCATGGATAAAAAACCTTCCTCACTCTAAAAGGGCCTTGAATCAAGGCCCACATGGGGAGGGGCTCCCACTAAAGGGGCCTTCCTGGGGGGTCAGTGGATGGGAGAAGGGGCCGCATACAACCTGGTCTCTGGTGGGGAAGAAGGACGATCAGATCAGCAAGCTTTCTGCAGGAGGCTGCCTCACACCCAAGCTCTAGGCTCTCCCACCAGGCCTTTTATAGAGGAGTGAGGGGTGGGCTCTCAGCCTGGATTATTGGTCTCTTTTCTATGACTTCATAGTTGAGAACATGTTGCAATTGGCTGGAGCCCACCTGGATTGATGAGCCTGAGTCAGAGGAGGGTCTAGTATGTGGGCCCAGAAGAATACAGTATCCATAGCCCTGGAGCACCTGACTTCAAGCACTGCCTCAGACCTTTTCTAACCATGTGACCCTGGGCGAGTCTCTTTACCTCTGCCTTTTTGAGTTCTCTTAGCCCTAAAATGAAAGTTATAGTAGTAGCCCCCCCCTCAGGAGTAGTGTGCTGATCCTGGGACTCTGAAGCACCATGGAAATGAAGAGGGTGTCCTAGATTAAGCTCCCAGCCCCCCTCCCGCCAATAAAGAAGGCTAGGGGGTCAGGGATACAATGAAGCTACTTGGAGTGGAGCCTCAACATTGACTCTACTTTTGGTGGGGGGAAGCTGAAGCCCAGAGACTAGAGGCTCTTAGTATTCCAGGCTTGAGCCTCCCATCATGAAATCAGCCTTCTATGCTGTCCTGGGCTTTGGGGCTAGCAGAGGACTGGACGAATGGTCCCAGCACAAGCCTTTGCCCCTACACAAGCTCCAGCTCCGAGAAGTCTATCTTTTTTACAGTCTAACCACTTTTTGAAATTATATTTTCTTAAGTTTTCTTGAACTTAACCATTGTTATTCTATATCAGTAAACATGAGCATTTTCACATACAAAGAACAGTAAAAGGATGGTATTTGAAACAAAAGGGCAGCTAGGTTTGAGCCCCCAATCAGGAAGGCCTGAGTTCAAGTGTGGCCTTAGACATTTACTAGCTGTGTGACCCTGGGCAATTCCCTTAACCCTCTTTGCCTCCGTTTCCTCATCTGTAAAATGGGCTTGAGAAGGACATGGCAAACCACTCTGGTATTTTTGCCAGGAAAACCCCAAATGGGGTCATGAAAAGTTAGACACAACTGAAACAGCTGAATAACAACAACAATATGGAAAGAAAAAATCTATTATGTCTAGCTTGAGTTTTTCAGAGTCTGTATCAAATTTAATACAGTAATTCCAACACTCTTCTGGCTTTGTCCCTACCCAAACCTCACCTCCCCTAAACACATACCAAAAAGCCCAAACAAAAATTTCAGTTTGCCAGAAACAAGTAAAAGCCATTACAACAAATCTTGTCCCGCCCCCAATGCTCGTGTCCTTTCCCATTCAAGACCATCATCACCCATCGGCCAGGAGGTAGGCATCCTCCACCCTCTAGAGACCCAATTGGTCTCAGAATTGCTTCAGAACCCTGACATTTTTTGAGATGATTTTTGTTGACAATGTCTTCATCATGGAATCCATTGTTCTGCATCTATTGGGGAACTGACATGCTTTTGGCATCACATGATCCAGTGGGTTCATGGTTTTCTTAATATTGAAACTTTCCTACATTCCCAGTGTAAATCCAATCTGGTTCTAGTATGGGAACTTTTTAATATGTCACTTTCCCTCTTAGCCAACACTTTATTCCATATTTTTACAGTAATACTCATCAGAAATATTGGTCTATCGTTTTTTCTTTTTTTGCGTTCTCTTGCTTTGATTTCGCCATCGGCCTATCTGTTTCTGTGAAGGAATTCGGTAGGACTTCTGCTTTCCCTGCTTCTGCAAACAATTTATGTAATATCGTAATTAATTGTTCTTTTGAAAGTTTGGTAGAGTTCACTTGGTTTTTATTTCCCCCTTTGGAAGTTCCTTTATTTGCTTCTCTGAGATAAAATTACTTAAAATTATCTTTTTTCTTGCTATTATGAATATTTTGCATTTTTTGTAAATATTCATCCAGTTCATTCATCTTTATCTGTGACGACATACAATTGGGTAACAGAGTGTCCAGTTATTTTCTTTATTTTCGCTACATTGGTTGTGAATTCTTTTTATATTTGAAATTTGATTGTCTTCTCTTGAAGAAAACCAGCCTAACTAATAACTTCTCTGTTTTATACGTTTTTAAGAAGAGCTTCTCGTTTTATTTGCCAATCCTCTTTTCCCCGTTACACCCCTCCTTTGATTTTTCAGAACTTCTATTCTGTATAGTTTGGATTTTTCCATTTGTTGCTTTTTAAGGTTTTGTTTTGTGTTTTGTTTTGTTTTTTAGTTATATGTCCAATTCATTGATGTGTTCTTTCTCTCTTTTGTGGATGAAAGTGACTAAGAGATCTACATTTTCCCCTGTGGATCCATTTGGCTCCATCTTCCAAGGTTTAGTATACTCCCCATTGTTATTTTATTTGATGAAATTTTCAATTGTGTCTATGATTTGTTCTTTGACCTACAGAGTGCTTTTAGGCTCCAACTTCTGGAGACTAAATATTTAATCGTTTCTGTGATGGCTTTATATTGAGTCTAATGTGGGGGGCACAGTGGTCAGCCAAGGGCATGTTTAACATTTCTGCTTTTCCATATTTGTTAATGAAGTTTTAGCAAGAGGGCTGTATGTCTTACCTGTGATACTGAGCTGTTTTCTAGTGGCCACTAATGGGTTCATCTGCATAGAAAGCATTCCCAAAAGGAACAAGCAGTTTTTAGAGTCTTTAGTTTCCAAACCAGGCTCAGTTTGGGTGCTGAGATGGCTGTTTACAGTTAATTTTCATAAAAGTAATACAGACTTGAGATGTTCCTTTGTGCTTCTATTCAAGAATCGCCAGTGTTCTATCACATGGAAGTTTTTCAAGATTTTATGCAGCTCCTCAACTGCTTTGGGGGTTAAATTGTCTGGGTCTGAGATTCCCACATAGATGACTTTTGCTGTCTATTTCCCCTGTAATCTGGTTAATTTTTCTTTCAGAGATACTATGCCATTCACTGCATATATAGAAAATGGATGTTTTTTCTTTATCTCTGAAACCTTTAAACCCAATTTAGTTTTTCATGCTTATCCACTTTAATCACATCATCTATTTTTTGACTGCCTTGTCTGCAATCATGATTGCTCAGACCTTTTTTGAATTCACCTGAGCCATAGAAGACTGTCATCCCAACCCCTCATTTCAATTCTGGTAGATCTTTATGCTTCAAATATGTTCCTTGTGAACAAAAACTTGTTGGATTCTGCTAGCCTGTTCTACTTTGTGGGTAAGTTAATCTCATTCATGTTTACAGTTCTGATTGTGAATTGACTATTTCTATCAGATCTCATTATACTCCTTCTCCTCATTCAGTTCTTTACAAAGAGCCAGGAAATGGAGAAAGACAAGGAATCTGCCACTATAAATACTATTCCCTAGTAGAGTTCCTGGCAGACCTATAGTATTACTTGCTAATCTTTTCCTTCCTTCCTTCCTTCCTTCCTTCCTTCCTTCCTTCCTTCCTTCCTTCCTTCCTTCCTTCCTTCCTTCCTTCCTTTCTTCCTCCTCCTCCTCCTTCTTCTTCTTCTTTTCTTCTTCTTCTTACTCCTCCTCCTCCTCTTCTCTCTCTACTCTCCTTCCTTCCCTCTTTGACTTTCTCTTTTTCTTCTTTTTTTCCCATCCACTCTTCAAAATTTCCACTCTTGACTCAGGCTTTCTGCTTTCTCTTCTCCTTTTTTTTCCTTTTAAACCTTTGATTTTGGTATCAATTCAATTGAGATTAAGTGACTTGCCCAGGGTCACACAGCTAGGAAGCATCTGAAGCCAGATTTGAATCCAGGTTCTCCTTACTCTAGGCTTGGTGCTTTATCCACTGTTTCCTAGTTGACATAACAGAGAAAAAACTTACCTGCTCTCTTGTTTTCCTACCAAAATCCCTCGCTTTCCGTCTTAGAATCAATACTATGTATTGATTCCAAGGCAGAAGAGTGGTAAGGCCTAGGTAATGGGAGTTAAGTGACTTGCCCAGGATCATACAGCTAGGAAGTGTCTGATGCCAGATTTGAACCCAGAACCTCCTATTTTTAGGCTTGGCTCCCTATCTACTGATCCACGTGGCTGCCCCCTGCCTCCTTTTTTAAGCTATGAATTTTCCTTCTACCTTTCTCCTCCTGAGCCCTTATTTTCATTTGAGTGAGCACCTTCTCCCCAAGCTACTGCAGGCTGGGAGTTTGTTTATCAGAGCTCAAGCTTAGTTGCCTTGGTTTGACCCCTTTTCTGGCAACTGGAAGCTTTAGGCCTATTTACTGGTGTTCACTCTGGTATGTGGCATCTCTCATGTAATTTTAATACCACAAACCTACAGGCTTCATTTTGTGTCCTGGAATGGATGGATAGAGTAGCTTCATTTCCTTCTGTTTCTCTTTGGGTTTCTTTCTTTGGTTTTTACCTGACAAAGGTATACTGAAAATCTCATTGGTACAGAGGGAATTGGAAATCAGAGAGGGCTTTGTAAATGGTAGGTGTGTAGCCAAGAGAGGGAAAGTTTTGCAAACTGTTGGGGATGTGGCAACAATAGGTAACCTTGTAAATGGTACAGGTTTGGTAATCAATAGAGGGCTATAGAGCAACTTGTGAATGGCAACAGACTGTCACATGTAGAAGGCAGTGTAAATGCTTTCACAGCATCAGAGTTTCAGAGTTGAAAAAGGTCTTAGCTGGGCTTGTCCTGAAAAAGGACTTCCTTTCCCAAATCTCTGTCCTCTAATGAGGGGGGCCCCACCAGGGTTTTCCACTGGGGTAGCCCCAGTTGTCAGGAAGCTTTTCTTTCCTTCCTAATTCCTTGCCACCCTCTCTGGGATACCTGCTCCAGAGGCAAGAAACTGCCTTTTCATCTTCAGACTTTTCCTTGCTCATCAGCCTCCCTGAGTCCTGGCTCCACCCTTATGACATGGTAACCCTGCCCACCACTTCCTGCACCAGTTCCACTTTCACTCCGAATTTCCTCTCCTTCCCCAGGGAAAACTCCTGGCTTCTTGTTGTCCCTTCCAAGCTCCCTCTACCGCCATCACTCAGGGAACTCTCCTCCTGTGAAGTGCCTTTAGTCCCCGTGTATCTCTCACTCCCGCCTCCTTAGACCGAGCTCCTTGAGGCCAGGCTCTCTTTTTGGCCCCTCCGTGTATCCCCAGGGTTTAGCATGGCGCCTGGCGCACACTAGTCACTCACTCCATCCATGCTTGCTGATTTCACTCACTGTGACTCTATAGGGAGCCCAGCTTTTCCTCGCTGCAGCTTCTGCTATGGCTCCTAGTTCCACTCTCAGGTGAAGCAGAAAAAGCCCAATCATGCTCCCCCTTGAGAACCCCGGCAACCTGTGGGTGCTGGGTAAATCCTGGAGGATGGCCACCCAGCTCCCTCTGAATTTTCTCCCGCTGAGGCAAAATGTCCACAGTCCCTCACCTTATCCCGGTGTGGCCCCATCCGGAGGGCCCTGCTGGCTGCATGCCTCTGGACCCTATCAGGTGTAGCCAGATGGGTCTGGCCAGGCAGAACACGCTGGGGACTGACCCTTCCTTTAAGCCTGGATTCTGGGCCTCCTTTGCTTTCTTAGCCTTTCTCCAACTACCCTGCCCCGTCTCCCGATCTTTTCTCAAGCAAATGGCTCCTTAGCTGAGCATCCCAACCTGGACTTAGGAGGTTGATTCTCTGGGCTTGAATGGGAGACTTTACAGTTTTGGGGGTGGATCAGAAGTCCTTGTGTGGGAATTCCTTCTTCCAGTGCAGGTCAGTAACTAGTCTGAAACAGTTTTCCCTCGGGGGCTTTATTTCCTGGAACCATTAATGCCCCCTCTTTGGAGCTCATAATTTAACCAGTGCAGCCATGGAGTGATACTGTTATCTAAGCATCTCTTTCTGTCTTTCCCACAAGAATAGGCCGAGAGGCTTTTTCAGAAGCTTTGTTCAAATCGACAGCTTTCCTTCAGTCTAGTCAGCACTTGGGTCCCAAGAAAGAAATGAGGCCAGTCTAGTGTGATGAAGCCATGATGACTTTTGGAGATCATCAGTTGTATCCGAAGGTGTTCAGTGTTCTTTGATAATTTATGCTCGTTCAGTAAGTGGATGAAAACCATCTCGAATTTCTCCAAGGATCTGAGTGAAACTTACTGGTTTCCAATTCACTCACTCCGTTTTCTTCCCTTTTTTGCAGATCGAGGCATTTTCCCTCCTCCCAGCCTGTCCCCCACCTTCTGTTCTCCATTCTTTTTCACAGATCACTGACAGGCTCAGCAAGCCCATCTGCCAGTTCTTTTAACGTGCCAGGATTCAGTTCATCAGGGCCTGGTGATGTGAATGCACCAAGAACAACTAGAAGGTGGTGGCATTCAGTCGTTTCAGTCACATCCAGCTCTTGCTGACCTCAATTTGGGTTTTTGGTGGCAAAGATACTAGAGTGGTTTGCCATTTCCTTCTCCAGATCATTTGGCAAATGAGGAAACTGAGGCAGCCAGGGTGAAGTGACTCGCCCAGAGTCACACAGCTAATAAGAAGTGTCTGTGGCTAGATTTGAACATAGAAAGAGGAGTTTTCCTGACTCCAGACCCTGGCTGCCCCTTCCTATGGTCCCAGCTCCCAACTAGCCCTTTTTAGTTTTCCTGTCCATTGCAAAGATAGAGCCAGCAAACAATGTGAGAGGAAAACTCTGGACCCTTCTTCATTCTCCCCTTCTTTGAGCCTCCCTCTCCAGTGGCGCTAACAGAGACCTTTTGTCTCTTTGTAGCTTCTCTGAGGAGTCTCCTCCCTTTCTGCGCTTTGGTGCTTAGGACTCTGTTCTGTTTGGCCCTTGCTGTGCCTTGGATTACCTGCCTTTATTTCTGAGGGCAGAGGGCAAGAGAGAGTGGCTGTCAAGTTGTGGAAACCATTGTAAAAGGGGTGACAAGATCTGGGGAGATCTGCAAGCTGGAGGGCGCCACTTTAAATGGTGGAATCCTTTGTCAGGAATAGAGGCTAGTTAAGTAGTGAAGAGATTTGTAACCTTAGGGGGTTTGGGGAGTTGGAGGTGGCTTTGTGGGTGGCAGAGTATTTCTTAGAAAAGGTGACAGCAGCAGAGTAGGTGAAGAGGATGGAGAAGAATCACACCCAGAATATACTGGGGAGCTGGTCAGGGAAGGCAGGGGACAGGAAGGAGAAGACAAGGCTCCAGTTGTTTGTTGGGTCCAATCTGTGGAGGGTTCTTGGAGGACTGAGTTGTTTGGACTGGATCCTGTGGGTCTTGGAAGACCACAGAGAGCCTCTTTGGTGTGGGGAGGAGTGTGAAGAAAGCAGCATTTTAGGAAGATGAAAATGGTTAGAGCTCAATGGGCTCATAGAGCCTATGATGTAATCCTCTCATTTTACAGAGCAGGAAACTGAGGAAGCCCAGAGAGGAGGGTGTGGGTCTAGTCTCCAGGTCCTGCTCTCATTCTGGTTTCCTGACTCAACCCAGGGTTCTTTCTCTTCTGCCTTCCTGCCTGTAAGAGTGGTCTTTCATTGACTCATTCACCTCTCTACTTGCTTTTCTTACTCATTCTTTCATTCAGTTCCTTACTTCTGTGTCTACTCTTCATTCCTCTCCTACTGTGTGTAGTACCCTGTACTGGGAGTAGGGGGGAGGGGGGAGAGACCAGGCTCTTTGGGAGCTGGGCCCTGCCCTCTGGAGCTTCCTAGGCTAGCATTCCTAGGTGTTTCTCCCCTTGGAAAGTGTCTCCAGAAAGCAGACCCTAGGAGAGTGCATGTAGCCAGGCAGCGGGCTGTGAGCACCTACTGTATGCTGAGGCTCCCTGGGAGTGGTTTGCAGGTCCTCTCTGCAGTCCAGATTTTGGCCCATGTAGCTTGGCCTGATCACCCCTAGATTTCCTCCCTCCTCCTCCTCTGTTCTTCTCCCTGGGCCCAACTTGGCTCCTCTGTTGGGCTCTGGGCTCTTGGCCAATGATGGGGCGGAGAGGCGGTGACATCAGCATCGCTGGGGACAGCCAAGGATGGAGGCAGCTGGGGACGCTGGGGGCTCCTGGGAGGAGGCAGCCCTGGACTCTCTCTTTTCTGCAGCTGCTGGAGAAGAGACAGGTGATACCCACACCCTCTGTCTGGAGGTAGGGACACATCCTGCCTTGCTTGCCTGAGTTAGGCTGGGTCAGTCTGGGGTCTGGGGGCACTGGAGGGCTGGAACCTGGAGCTGCCTCTCCCTCCCTGGGGTTGAAGAGAATGGGCTGGGGATCATCTTCTTTTCTTTTCATCCACGACCTCTGGGGGGACAGGAGGAGGAGGAGGAGGAAGAGGAAGGAAGGAGAAAAGAGAAGAGACCGAGAGCAGGAAAAGTGGCCTTGGTCTAAGTTAAATGATTTCAAAGACCCTTCTAGCTCTCTGATTTCAGATTTGATGGGAAAAGCACCAGTTGGGCAGGTAGAGGACCAGTCTTTTCCTTTAGTGCCGGCTCGACTGTTGGCAACTGACTGTGTGATCTCCTGGGTCATCTTCTTGCTCTAGAATAGAGAAGGCTGTGGAGATTTGATGGTCCCCTCAGTCCCTTCTAGTACTCCAAAGAAGATGACTCTGACATTCCTGGGGAGCGAGCCAGGGGGTATGGAATTACACCCTTGCCCGCATACACATGAGGTGATCCTTTGAGACATGGGTCCCTTGGGGCCAGTAGCTCTCTCCAAAGACCTTCCCACAAAGGAGGCAGTTCAGGGGGCCAAAAGGAACAGGTGGTTAAGCTGAGCAGAGGCAGGTCCCAAGTCCCCAGGATGTGTGCAGGTATGAGGTGAGAGCAGGCGGCAGCCCATGAAAGTGGGAGGAGGGACCAGGAGCTCGGACGTTAGGGCCTTCATTCCCATTCTGCCTCTGAGTCACCACTGGATGGCAAGGGTGTATGGCATGGACCCATTCCTCTATTCATCTGTTGTAGCCCACAGTGGAACAGTGACTCTTTAGGGGCGGGGACCAGATTTGGCTTTGTTCTCTCTCCGGGGTCCAAGCTCTTGGCAATGCTTGTGGGGTCAAAGGGGCTGAATTTGAGGGCAGGAGGCTCTCTGGGCTTTTGGAGTCTGCCAAGCAAATCCTCCAGGTTGCATCACTTCCCTCCCTTTCTCTCTCCTCCCTCTCCTCCTAGGGGCCTTTAGCACCCATCAACTCTCTAGGGGAAGCTAGAATGACACACCAATCTATCCTAGCCTGCATTTGTAGGGATATGATGCGCATAGCAAGGGAGGCCAGAGTACTTTTAGCCCCTGGGCAGCCTCTGAGGCCATCTATGCCAACCTCTGCAGCTCAAGCCACCTGGGCACTTCTCAGGGTGTGGAAGCCTCTCCTTTCATGAGGCCAACATCTCCCTGGATGAGCAGACGAGATTATGTATGGAAAGTGCTTTGCAATCCTCGAAGTGCCCAATCAGCAGGAATCGTTATATTGTTACCCAGACCTGCCCCTTGCCTGGCCGACATTGGGGGGCTAGCTCTGGCCCTTGGCTTCGATGACTGAAAAGATTGTCATACGGCAGAGAAAGCATCCTTATGCTTGGCAGATCCATGGGCAAGGTGGGGAGAGGGGTGGCAATGCAGAGACACAGATTCTGGCTAGAAGGGAGGAAGCCCGCTGATCATCAGAGCTGCCCGGAGGGGCCCAGTGATATTGGGAGATGGGAACGGAGTCCCTCCTCATTGGGAATCTTCAAGTAGGCCGTGGCTGTCCCCTCATATGTACATATGTATATGATGGTGATGATCTAGAGGGAGGGAATTCCCTCCCATTCAGGGCAAGGTTGGCTTGTATGGACTGCCCTTCTGAGGTCTCTTCCTGCTTAGAAATTTGGTCATTCTCTGTTTCTCTCTCACGGACCAAGCACAGCTGGGGCCGTGTAGGTTCAGATCCTGGTGTTGGCACTTCCTCTCAGTGTGACCTTGGGCAAAGGCCTTTTGGGTTCCTCCGCACAGCGGTGGGTGACGGCCAGGCCCTGGCCCCCCTCCCCCTCCCTCCTTTGCAGGCTCATTTTGAGTCAAGTGCTCTGGAAACCATAAAAATGGGAGCTCTTATTAGGATTATGGGCGTCTAGGCTTGAATCCAGGCTCAGCAGGAAGAAGGTCTCCTCCAGCCTCTTCCGCTGGGTTTGCAGATACCACTTGGGAAATTGTCAAGTGGTAGATAGAGAAATGTCTGCAAAGGCAAGCTTGGCAAAAGAAGGCTGGGCAAATGGGCCTGGGTGGGAGGGGGGAAAGCAAGCCCCCAAGGACTTGACTTAAGAGACCCAGCTTGACACTAACACCCGTCCTCTGTGCCACTGTGGCCAAGCTTCCCTCTCAGGGGCTAGGCTGCCTTAGCTGTAAAGCAACCAGGTTGGACCCGAAGCCCACCATCTTCTGGCTATTTCACTTTGTTCTGTTTTCCTTTAGGAGCCTGTGACACGCCACTTCTGCTGACCATGTGTGACAGTGCAGATAGTGAGGAGAAACCCCCAGCCCCGCCACTGAGAATGAACAGCAACAACCGGGACTCCTCAGCCCTCAACCACACCTCCAAGCCCCTGCCTGTGGCTCCCGAGGAGAAGAACAAGAAAGCCAGGCTCCGCTCCATCTTTCCTGGAGGAGGAGACAAAAGTAACGTATTGGCGGCTCATCCCTTTCCCTGGGCTTTGCTGTGTGGGCTCTTGGGAGGTGACCATTAAGCCAAGGTTCTCTGTCTTTGTGAGAGTATTCAGGGTTTCCTAGGATAGAGAGGCTGGGCTTTGACCTGGGAAGGTGGCTCTGTCATTTTGGGAGAGACGAGGCAGGACAGGAGGCAGGAGGCCTGGTCTCAAGTACCAATTTTTTTTTTGCCTCTGACACTTGCTGGGTGATGTTGTTCATGGAGCCTCAGTTTCCCCCAAATGTGAAATGCAATGATAGCTGCAAACATGAGCATCGTACAAAGTGCCCTCCTTGGGTCGGAGCTTGGCTGGAATTTCTGTGTCTGTGACTCACCTCACTTCCTTACCTTGGGTCAGAGTTTCCTTCTCTGTAAAATGAGAACGTTGCACTTTGGAGGATCCCTTCTAGCTCAAAATCCTCTGGTCCCTCCACAGCAGACTTTTAAAAGTTACCTGACTTTTATTTCAAACTTTATTTTGCATCATGCTCATCACCGAATAATATGGCCCTCTTCTCCCTACCATCCCTTGAACCATTCCCTGCAAGAAAGATTTAAAAAGAAAGACCTGTCCTTGGCTCTTCTTGGGGACCAGGCGTGCTCATTAGAATTAGATGTGGTTCTCTTTGCATTTTTGTTCCTTAGTCTTTGCATTGCCGTGGTTGTGCTCCTTGTGCATATTTTGTGGTTGGTTTCAAGGACAGAGATACACAGACTCCTGCAGAACTCAAAGGGACCTCAGGGGCCTTTGGATAACATCCAGCCTCTGTTTGGAGCCCTCCAGGGCTGGGGAGCTTATTCCTAAGGCAGCCCCTTCCTGCTCAGAAGAGCTTTCCTTGTTAGGGAGCCAGGATCTACCTCCCCTATAACTTCCACCAACTCCTTCTAGTTCTTTCCTCTGGGACCCAGCAGAATAAGGCTACCCCTTCTTCGAGATGACTTTTTCAGCCATGTAAGCCAAGAACCATGCCTGCCACCTCCCTAAAGCTTGCCATCAGCATTTCTCTGCCTGAAAAAGGATTAAAGGAGAGAAGACAATTCAGCTAAATTCACTGCGATAAACATGGCTTGAGTCGATGAGTGAAGCCCCTCTCCCCACACTCTAGACTGGGTTCCATGAGGGCAGGGAGCAAGTTCTTTCTTTCTTTTACCCTCCTGGAGTCCACTTCAGGGCTCCACACACAGGGAGTGCTTACTGAGTGTTTGATGAGTGAATGAATGAACGAATGAGTGAACAGACATGTTGACCAGAGGAGAGAACTGGAATGAATGGTCAAAGGTGAGATGCAGACCAAACTTGCCACAAAACTCAGAAAGTCTTAGGGCTGGGAGGGTCCCCAAGGCCTTTGAGCCCCCAGCCCTTCTTTTATGGATGAGACACTTCTCTAGAGAAGGAAGTAGACTTACTTGAGGTCACACAGGAGGTAAGTAGCGAAGCTCGAGGGAAAGGACACTTTCAGAAAGAATGGTAAGTTGCTCAGGGCAGGTTTCATGGAGGGGGTGGCCCCTGAGCTGATCTTCCAAACTCCAGGGTAGGACTTCACGCTTCCCTAGATCCATGGCATAGGCTCTTCCAGCACTGCCCTAGATTGTGAGCCCTCCACACCTTAGTGGGTGTTCCATGAGTTGCCATGACCAAAACAGTCTGTCCTCTGAGGACCAGCCTTCTAGTGATGAGCCTCTCAGGCCCGAGTGAGGCCGGTTTGCCAGGCATGATTATTGGCTTGTATTCTAAGCCTGTCCAGCTCCCTGAGTGTAGCAGACCCCAGCCTGAGACCCCATTGAGCAAAGCAGAATGTTAGAGTTTCAGAAGGGTGTCGGGGTTCACTTAGTCTAACCCCAGCACTTCCATCCTCCCAAAGTGGAAAACTGGGTAATTCATTCAATAAACAGGCATTGCATTCAGTCCCGTATTCTTTGTGCAGCCCCTTACTAGAGCATGGGGGAAAGACTCAGATCAATCAGGCACAGGCTTGCCCTGAGGCAGTTCCCTCTCTAGTTAGGCAGAGAAACAAACATGGACCCAGAGAAGTGCCATCAGAAATGGCATGTTGTTGAATATTACGAGACTGGAGAGTGAGGACGAGTCACCCATTTTGATCAAAGTTCCTCTGCTCATAAAGACAGTATACACCAACTCTGATAAATGGCATGAACTTCCCTTGTCTCCTGGATAAGGGGGTCCTCTTTCAAGCTCTCTGAGCCTCAGTCCCTCTCGCTGTGAAATGCAGATGACAGAATGTCTGAACTATCAGGGAGCTAGCTCAGAGACCATCTCTTCTTACTTGTAGCTGAACAGAATTTCCTCTAGAACGTCCAGCTTTTGCTTGGAGATCTTTGAGCTCCAGTGTCAGGTGTCATTGCTTCCCAAGGTTGCTCGCTTTACTTTGGGGGCCCTTCAGATTCTTAGGACAGTTTTGCTCCAATCAAGTTGGAATTACTTCCCAGAGTAATCGGGTAAATTAAATGCAAGAACGCAATTCTGTTTTCTTCTGCAAGGAACAATGCAGTCCCTACTGTGTGCATGTGATCCCTTGAGGTTGGCTGTAAAATCACCTTGGAATCAGGAAGAGAGAGATACGTGTCCGCCATCAGCACACTGAGACTTGGTTCTGCTTCAGAACAGTGGCTGCTGTTGCTGTAACCCCTTCTTTGTGCTTGACCCATTGGTCATTTTTATCAGGGGAGGACATGCTTGGGGGGGATGCCACAAAGCTGGGCAGGAGGGAGGGCTAACAGCCTAGGTCACAGAATCAGGACTAAGTAGAATCTAGACAGACTAGAACGTTGGGCTGAATTGAATCCTAGAACATTCATTGGACAGAAAGAGCTACAATTCTTCAGCCCTTTGCACAGGAAGGTGGCATCAGGCTGGTGGTCAAGGTCTTGACACGAGTCCCCCAGAACAGGAGGTGGTAATCTAACCCAACGGACTTGGCATGTGATGAGCTGGGCACCTGCTCTACTGAGCTGAGAAAAGAGAATGAGGGGAGGCAGAAGGGAAGGGAGTAGCAAAATGAATGAATGAATGAAAACAAAATAGATTTAGTGCTTACTATGTATCAAGCACTGTGCTAAAATACTGGAGGTAACAGCGGAAAAGGTGAGACAGTTCCTGCTCTCAAGGAGTTGGCATTCTAATTGGGGGGAGGGAAGGGAATAGACATTTGTTGTTTGTCTCCCGGGTGCCGGGCATTGTAACAAGATTTTACAAATCTTATCTCATTTCATAGCACCACAAAGATCTCTTGAGTTGTAGGGCAGCTGGAAAGTCCCAGAAGTCCTCAGGGTACTGCAGTGGAGAGGCTAGGGGCCCTCGGATTGTAGAGGTAGTTGAATGGATCATCAAGGGAGACTGCAGGGCATCTAAACAGGGCAGGGGGAGGATTTGGTGGTCCTTCATCTCATCAGAAGAAATAGAATTGTTGAATTCCACCTCATCCAGCCTTCTCAGGAGTCAAGCAGCTTGGGTGAAGGGGGCAGACTAGGTGGGAACTCTCTCTGACTCATGGCTTCTGAGCCAGCCTGGGCTTGAAGGAGGAGGTGGTGGTGACAGCTGTCTAGTATGGGGAGAGCTGTGGCCTTAGGAAAGGGATTGCCCTGGTGCTGATTGATCCCAGAGGGCAGAACTAGGCCCCGTAGGTTCAAGGCAAAGATTCAGGTTTGATGTCATGAGAAATTTGCTAACACCGAGGGCCATCCCAAATGGGGCTCCAGAGGAAGTGGGTGCCCCTCCATTGAAGGGCTTCAGACACAGGCATCTAGATGATCACTTGTCAGGTAGTGACATGAAGATGGGACATCACAGTCAGGGATCATTGTTGTTATTGTTATTCAAAGCTCTAAACAGATCTAGCTTGACTTGGGAAGGGGGCTCGCAGCTTCAGAGACTTTATGGGGGTTACAATCTTTAGCTATGCTGAAAACACACGCAAACTTATTTTTTAAACCCTTACCTTCTGTCTTAGAATCAGAACTGTGAAGAGCAGTAAGGGTTAGGCAATGGGGGTTAAGTGACTTGCCCAGGGTCACACAGCTGAGAAGTATCTGGGGCAAGATTTGAACCCCAGGTTCTTTGGACTCCAGATATGGTGCTTTATCCACTGTGCTGCCTAGCTGCCTCTGCTAATGGTTTTTGAATGGCAAGACTACTTGGCTTGGGTAAAGGTCAATCTTCTGGGTCAGAGATGTCATCACATTCAAACAAGAGAAACCCGTTTCTCTTATTTCTTGTGTGGCCTTGGACAAGTCATTTCCTGTTTAGATTCCTTCCTCTAGTAGCATTCCAGGTTTTAGCATTTCACATTCTACTGTGCTGTGTTTGTACTAAGGCCCCTCTCAGCCTCCACTCTTCCACTCCTATGAATCTGTGATGCTGCTTGATTGTGGCCAACAGTCAGCCCCTGGTTGTTCTGCTTTTTCTTTCTCCAGCCAATAAGAAGAAAGAGAAGGAACGGCCAGAGATCTCTCTTCCTTCTGATTTTGAGCATACGATCCACGTGGGGTTTGACGCTGTCACTGGGGAATTCACTGTAAGTAATTCCTTCCCATCCTCCTGCCCCCTCCCAGAACACATATGGTCATGTACTTGAGCTGCCTGGGTTTCTCTTTCTCCCCCTTTGTCCTCTAGGATGCGTGATGTCACTCTAGGGCCTTGTTAAAAAAGGGTTTGAGAAGTGAGTGAGAAATGAAGTCGAGGCAAAAGGACTTGGCAGGGCAAGAGAAGACAGGTATAGGACAGTAGCTTGGGGGATGAAGGGCTAAGTGGAGGGCATCCCTCCTCAGAAGGAAGAGACCTTTGCAGGCTCCTAGGTGGCAGGGAGAAATGAGATGGTGTACATCCCTGACCTGGTGGAGACAGGAAGGGATGGGATTAAGAAGACAGCTACAAGGGTTGGCCTTGGCAAAGAAAGGGGCCACCTCTTCTGGGCCCTTCTTGGGTTCTGCTATCCTGACTGTGCCCTCCAAGTAGAGTTTGGGTCCCCAGGATGGCATGAAAGCTAGCTACTTCCAAGGCCAAGAGAGCCTCCCACCCATAGTGGGAGCCCATTCCGTTTTCAGACAACTCTAGCTTGTTAGCCCATTCTTCCTTCTGCTGCCACAGTTCTCCCCCATCATTCCTTGTTCTTTCTGTCCATTCTCTTCCATGGAATAGCTCTCTTGCCAGAACATTCTGGGCCTGGGGTTGGCAAATACAGCCTGTGGGCCATGCGACAAATGTGAAAACCAGTCGTAACTCACAGGCCATACAAAGGCAGGTGGTGGGCCGGATTTGGCCTGAAGACCATAGTTTGCCAACCTGTGTTCTAGAATCTTAGACATAAGTCTCAGTTCCTCCTTAGATGTTTTGGGGGCTCAAACAGAATAAGATAGATAGCAGAGTGACTGCATGACTTTTGGACCTGGTATCTTTGTACGGTGAATGGCAGGACAGGAGAGGGCTGATGGGAAATAGGTCCCCAGGGAAACAGCCCATCACTTTCCATCCCAGGCAAGCACTTGGGTTGCAATGTCAAGTCCATATTATCTCAGACTGAGAGCTAGAAGGGTCTTCAGTGGCCAAGCCCCTTATTTTGCAGATGGGTAAACTGAGGTCAATTCAATTCGCATATATTAAATGCTTATGATGTGCAGAACCCTGTGCCAGGGCTAGCAAGCGGAAATAGAGTTGAGGAGATCTAATTCCTAGTTAAAATCTAGAAGGAAGAGAGAGTAGAGACAGCTCCACAAGATAACAGTAAGTTAGCCCAGTTTGTAAGCAAATAGGAGGAACAAAGCCAGAGGAGCTTGCTGGGGGTGCTATCAGGGAGAGTTTCATGAAGGAGGACACTGGGCAAGAAGGGAAGGATTTCAGAGGCAGAGGTGACCGTCCCACATGTAGGAGAAGAAACTCTCCCCAAGACAATTGGTGGGTGATTGGGAAGATTCTTTCCAGTTCTGACAGTCTGGGATGCCCCATCCTGTCCCTTCTGTGGTTAGGAGGCATAGGTACTAGCATCATCTATTAGAGAAGGCGAGTATCCATACTCCTTACCTCCTGGGGCTGCTGTCAGGAGGCAACACTAGCATTATTCTTAGATTTTGCCAGATTCCTCCTTGTCAGTAAGAATCAGAAGGGATCATGGGAATCACAGATTTAGTACTAGAAGAGGTCACAGGGATCTTCAAGTCCAATTCCTTTCCAGATGAGAAAACAGGCCCAGAGAAGGCCAGAGCTTTGTTCCAGGCCATCCAGCTAATCCCTGGCAGAGTAGGACTCAAACCCAGATCCCTGACTCCCAATCCAGAGCCTGGAGCTTGCCTGCCTAGCAACTGGGATCACTAAGGAGAGATACACTTGTGTGGCACCTGGAGCCAAGGGACCTGGCTTTTGGTCTTGCCGCTGCCACTGCTTTTTTTCTTTTTTAACCCCTTACCTTTTGCCTTAGAATCAATACTGTGTATTGGTCCCAAGGCAGAAGAAGAGTGGCAATGGGAGTCAAGTGACTTGCCTAGGGTCACACAGCTAGGAAGGGTCTGAGGCCAGATTTGAACCCAAGACCTCCCATCTCTAGGCCTGGCTCTCAATCCACTGAGCCACCCAGTTGCCCTCTGAGCAAGTCAGTTCCCTCCCCTCAGTTTCTCCTCTGAGAAATGGGCATGATAATCCCGGTACTGCCTTCCTCCGCACACTGGAGTGAGGACAGCACTTTGTAGACCTTTGAAGGCTTTCTCAGGACCCTTCTGGCTTTCAAAATCATGATTCTCTGATGTCTTGGAGTGCTAAACTGGAGCCCTGGCCCAGTAAGGGGGTGGGAGCCACTGGCTGCCATGTTCTTGGCCCCTCACCCTCAGCTTGCTTACTATCTGCTTTGTGAGGGCACCCATTTCTCTACCTCGATTCTGTTGATCCCAAAACCGGTCAGCAGGCGGCTTATTTCTTTGGCCCTGGGAAGTTCAGACAGGACTCTGTGTGAACCAAAGCCTGAGCTGAGAGAGCAAGATGAGAATTTTTCCCTTTCACAGGTGAGCTAACTGAGGCCCAGAGATGGGGGAGTGACTTCCCCAGAGTTATGCAGGGAATAAGGGTCAGAGCTAAGATCTGAATCCAAGACTCTTGATTCCCCCCGGCCCCAAAAGTCTTGCCACTATTCCAGACTAGCGTTCATAGGCCTGGCTTTCCATTGGGGAATTAGGCCCTCCATCAGGAGGGGTCTGATGACTTTGTGGCCCCAGATATCTCTCCTTTGGGCACTCATGGGATTAATCCAGCTCAAAGGGTCAGACTTCTCTGGTAACCTGAGTTCTCTCAAGTTAGGAATAGGCTTGAAGCACTTGATAATAATCTGGCACCTTTGAGATGTAGTGGCTAGAGTGGGAGCCTAGGAAGACCTAAGGTTTAGAGCCTTTATGACTCAGTTTCCTCCTCTGTAAAATGGGGCAAATACTAGCACCTCCCTCATGTGGTCATCAGGAGTCCTGGAAAGCACTTTTTGAACGAACTCTAAAGCCCTCTAGAAATGTTGTCCCGTGTGGCAGATCACGCATCTTCATGGGCTTTCCTCTGAACTGTCTGCCTAACCCTGGGGCCCCCAGAACTGCCCTGCCTTTCCAATTTGGCCTAATTAGGCTGAGGATGTGGGCAGCTTTGCAGCTGAGCCAGCTTGGTACTGCCCATTTAGCTTGGAAGCCCACTTGGGCACCTGTGTGGGTTCTTGGTCTCGGTTCTGGGTTTTCTGGCCTTTGGCATCAAAGGGAGTGGTAGGCACCCAGCCAAAGGGTTGTTTTCCTGTGCTCAGAACAGGGCTGGTGCAGGGTGTGCTGGCCTTAGGGCTCAACTCAATTCAAGTCAACAAACCTGGAGGAAGCTCCTGTTGTGTGTAAGGCCCTGTACTCAGCGCTGGGGTTCCAAAGATGAGAAACTGTAAAGTGCCTGCCCTCAGGGATCTTATGGTCTAGGCAGGATGTCACAATGGGGAAGGTATGACTGGGGCAAAGGAGAGCTTTGGAGGAGAGAGAGAAGCCCTTCAGCCGGAGGAGAGGGGGAAAGGAAGGAGGAGGATCCTAGAGGATTTCCCGGAGAAATGGCTTGAAAGAAGAGATGGCTCCTTCCACCAGGCCGAGTGAGGGGGTTGAGGAGATGTCCTGGGCCTGGAGACTGGAGGTAGAATCGGGGAATGCTGAGGAATCTGGTGGTGCTGCTTGGAGTGGTGGATGGGACTGTTGGATTGGAGCCCGATTAAGAGGGGCCTCGAATTCCAGGACAGTGGAATCAATTGGGTCACAGGATGCTCTGCTCCCTTTGGAGACATGGCTGCCTTTTAGAGCTATGCCGATGCCTTCTCTCTGGTATTACCATTTGGGGAATGGGGTTTTATTAACACCCCACACCATTCCCTCCCCCGGCTGGCCGGCCGCTGAGCTGTTTCCAGGGGAGGATTTCCAGAGCCTGGTTTTTAGCACTAAGGACTTTTCCATCCTTGGCCTACCTTGCTAAGTGGTCCAGACAGAGTCGTGATTTGGCCTCTAGGGACTCGGGCTTCCATGGCCGGCAGGCTGAATATGACTCAGCCCCATATGTGATGTGGCAGCCAGATGAGCTAATGTGATCTCAGACTGCATCACGAGAGGAACAGCTCCCAGGAGCCAGAGGCCCTGTGGCCTTTGCTCAGGGCAAGGGCCTCGCTGGAAGCCACTGTCCAGTGGAAGGTGCCACAATTTAGGAGGGATGCTGATGAGCCAAAAGAGGGTTCAGAGGAGGGCATCTAGGCTGGGAGAGGGCCTGGAGCCCAGGCTATTTGGGGAGAAAAACATCTAGGTCTGTTTAGTGGGGGGGAGGAGAAGCCTAGGGCAGTCTGCAAGTATCTGGAGGCCTGCCACATGGAAGGAAGATCAGCTGTCCTGTACTTTCTGGAAGTGAGGCTAGGACCAGCAGGTGGTCAGACAAAGAGGCCCACTTCAGCATACCGGGAGGAGAAGCTTCTCACCCTAAGGGCAACCAACCCTCAAGAGAGAAGAGACTGTTTCACCAGGTGGTGAATCCTCTGGCCTTGCAGGTATCCCAGTGAAGGATAGGGGAGGGATGGCTACTGGAGAGTTGAGTTTTGCTTAGCTAAGAGTAGATTGATGGGATGCCTTGAGGCAGGGAGGGAGCAGTCCCTGCCAGGGCCAAGGGTCTGTGATTTTGTAAACATTGTTCCCTCCTGCCTCCTGCCGGGGTTACAGTTACCCTGTGCCTTTCTGCAGGAATTGGCCAGGGGCGTGTCTGAACGCACCCTGTTCTCATGGGCATTGGTTGTTTCGTTTTCATCTTCTAGCTGGAAAGAGGGTTAGGGAATCCCTGGGAGCAAAGGGCTATCCCTACTGGGTGACTTGGAGCAAGTCATTTGCTGGCTTTGGCCTCACAGCTATCATCTGTCCAAGGAAGGTATTGACGTGGCAGTCTCCATCAAGGCCAGGCAGAATAGGCAACAGGCTACTGGGAAAGAGACACAGGATTCTTGGGAGGCTGAGGACTCAGGTTAGGGTCCTGTCTGGTGGCTCCTCGCTGTGGAAGCCACCTGACCCATCTGCACCTCAATTTCCCCATCTAGAAAAAGAGAGGAGGGCCAGGGTAGGATTTGAGGCTTTCTGGCCAGGAAGGTAAGAAAGCAGGAAGCAGTAGACCCCCCTTTGAGGTTTTGTGATTAGTGGTCCCTTTTCCTGTCTGGGCCACAGACCCTCCTTGGTCACAAGAAGGGGTGGACTTGATGATCTCCAAGTCTCCTTCCAGCTCCCACATTTTTGGATTCTGGAGAAGCACAGTACTGCTCACCTGGATTCTACTTGTGCTCATTCTTGCCAGATTTGGGAGGTGCCCATCACTGCCTTCCTCCTTGCCTGGTTTCCCAGGTTTCTCCTGGGGACCAAGCTCCAAGGTCAGAGGTCATTGCATTTGGAGCTGATGGGAGCCTTAGAGATGATCAAGTCCAACCCTGTCATCTTCCAGGGGAGGAAACCAAGGTAGCCCAGAGAAAAAGGACTAGGGCTTAGGCTGCAGGTCTGAGTGGCAGGAAGTGGGCCTGGCACTTCCCACTAGTACTTCCCCTCTGGGCCTCAGTTTCTTTGTCTGTAAGATGACAGGGTTGGACTAGGTGCCCCGTGTGGTCCCTCCCTCCTGCCTTCTGCTCCCTATTGAGTCTGAACCCCTCATTTTACAGATGGGGAGACCGAGCACTGAGCCCAGGGCCCTGCACATAGTAGGTGCTTGATAATTCTCTTTATTGAACTGAATTGAGTCGCTTTGCCAACTGAGCGCTGCCACTCCCCAGTAACCACTCCCTTCCTCCCCCTTCCTGCCCAGAGAGCCCTCCCTTGTAACAAAGTACATCAAACCAAGTGATCCTTTTGTTTGCCTGCCTGGGCCAGCGTAGGCCTCATCCCACATTGGGACAGCATCAGTCCCCTGAGGTGGCCCTGCAGTGAGCAGAGCCTTGGAGACTTTCAGTCTGGCCCAGCCCTTGGCTGTACTGTTTCTAACTGAGCTCTGAGCTGCCTGGGGCCCCTGGCATTGCCCTGAGTCAGGAATCAGTTGGAGGGGGGACTGGGGAGCTGGGTGGGGGGAAAGGGGGAAAGAGGGGAGTTGGGCTTAGGTTCTCTGGCCATAGAACGATACTAGAATGTGTTCAGGATCACCATGGAACTCCCTGCCCCTGCCCTGGGCCTCCCCTGGCCCCCCCTTTGCCCCCTGCCTTCCCTGTTCCCTATCCCTGAGCCAACTGAGCAAAGGTGCCCAGAGCTGGGCCACTCTCTGGGAGCCTGGAGCTCTCTCTCTCTCTCGGAATGGCTGCTGCTACTGCTGCCGCCTCCATTGCCACTGCCGCCGCCGCTGCCGCTACTGCTGCTGCTGCTGCTGCTGCTGCCGCCGCCGTTGCCACCACCACCACCACCATCCCTGGTGGGGTCACAATGAGGAAAGCCTTGGACAATGATGACCACGACGACGACGGCAACGGTGAGTCCCCCTGGTTGCTCTGCAGGGAATCCCTGAGCAGTGGGCAAGGCTCCTTCAGACGTCCAACATCACCAAGCTGGAGCAGAAGAGAAACCCCCAGGCTGTGCTGGATGTACTCAAGTTCTACGACTCCAAGGAGACTGTCAATAACCAGAAATACATGAGCTTTACTTCTGGAGGTGAGTAACCCCTCTGGGGTGAGCCTGGGGAGCCCCGGTTGGGGGCCCTGCTATGAGGATCCTGGAGGTGGAGGGAGTCAAGCAGCAATAGTTGGGGGCAGGTGGGAGAAGGGAAATACATAGGCTCCCTGGGAGGGCTGCCTTATAGGGGACCTCAGTCCTCTCTTCCCAATCCTGCCATGAAGACATGCCTTGGGAATGACCCTCAGCCTCTTGTTCTCCAGAGTAAGGCCAGGTCTGGCCCTGCTACCCTCAGGGTCCTCTCCTGACCTCACGGGGAACTTGTTGGCCTCCTTTCTCCATTAGCCCTATAAGGCCGTGCCTCCAGAGTGGGGCCATACCTTCTCCCTGGCTCTGTGGGTCTTGGGGTCCAAGCTTCCCATCCGCCTCCTCCTGAGACCAGGCTCAGGAGGCCCAGGGCATAGCCATTGGACTCACTGCTATGCTTACCTGGCCTTGTTTAGTCCTTTGACCTATATGTAAAGGGCTCCATTATGGGGCCTTGGAGGTGGAACCAGAAGAAATGGGGAAAGTTGCTGAGGAAAATTTGGGGCTTGATGGCAAGAGAGCCTGGCTGGCAGTGAGAGCTATGCCCAGTCTGGGAATCAGGGGTGGTGGTGGAGGTGAGCTCTCTCCCATCTATCCCAGAGGATGTTAAAGAGAGGCTGGGGGACCCCTTGTCCCGGGTGTGGCTGAGAGGATTCCTTGTGAGGGATGAGCCTGACAAGCTGACCCAGAAGTTCCATAATACAATGAGCAAGGGTGGCACTGGACTTGGGTCCCCCAGCTCTGTCTCCCTATGGTCACAGGACAGATAGAGATCTCACTGATTCCAAAGGAAGGAAGGATGGCTCTGGAGAAAGACCTCAAACCTCTTCTTGTCTCTCTCCAGATAGGCAGGCTTGGCTTCCCCCGTCTGTCTATCCTTGCCAGAGGCATACCCTAGGGTGGCAAAGAAGTCCAGGGCACCAGGCAGCAACATTCATAACTTTGTTCTTAAAGGTTCTCTTGGTCCTTTTTTCTCCCAATGCCAACCTCTCTCCTTAGCCCAACCCTCGGGAAGCCATTGACCTTGGCTGACACAACTTTTTCAGAGCCTGTCTGCCGAAAGGCTGGAAGTCCACTTGAGCCTGGTCAGGTCCCCTGGCCACCTTCCTTTCTACTCCTGTGGGGCTGCGCCCTTTGGGGGCCACTTTCCCATCCCCAGGGCCATAGCTCATTCCTGAGCTGGGATTTACAGTCTTCCTGCTTCTGCTTTCTCCATTTGCCTTGTTGTCCCAAACTGGGATGGCTATTTCTCTGTCCCTGCCTGCTGCTGTTGCTCCTGTACCCCACTCGTGGGTGACTAGAAAAGGAAAGGGGAGACCCGGCTGGTGGGAGGGCCAGGCTGTTGGAGGTTGGTGGGCCTGGAGAAGGGATGGCCCAGAAGGATTTGGCTGCTTGGCCCAGCTCAGCCCTAGAGAGGAAGCAGGAGTTCTGAAGGAGGGGAGGCTGCCAAATGGTTTTACAGTAGGAAAAAGGCTCTCCTCCTAAGTGGAGCCGACCTCTGAAGGCAGAGTGGGCTGGAGCTGACCCCCCATCAAGTGCCCTGTGTGTTCAGTTGGGGATTGCGCTAGCTGGCCTTGGGCTGCTGGCCAGCTCCAGCTCGCCAGTCTGAGATTCTTTGTGAATGGCCTCTCGGATGAGCAGAGAGCAGGCTCATTTCCCTCCCCTCTCAGCGTTCTCAGTGGAGTGAAAGAAGCTTTGATGTGGTCTGGCCTCCTAGTGCGCCAAGAGGACCCAGGAATCTCTGAAAGCTCAAGTGGGCACCTCAGGGCCTTCAAGTTCCCATCCATCCTCCTGATCAGTGCCTTAATCCTTTTAAATGGGCAGACAGCCTCTGCTTTGGGGGGAACTCCCACCCAGGTAGCCTAGGGGAATGGCTGTCACTACTGAGAACTTCCTCCTGACATCCAACGCCTATCTGCTTCCTCTGGACCTTCCCTCCAGGGCTCTTGCTTCTGCCCTCTGTGGTTCCGTATCCCAAAATGAGTTCTTAAGCACTGTGTGTGTGTGTGTGTGTGTGTGTGTGTGTGTGTGTGTGTGTGCGCGCGTGTGCGCTCACGTGCATGTGTGTCCCCACCTCCATAAGCCAGGAGGATCAGGGACAGAGTCAGTGCTACCTTCCCTTGTATTTCACAGCCCAGTCTTCACACAGGTCTAGAGTTTCAGGTGGTGGCAGTGGGGGACCTGGGAGAGTGAGGACCAGCTCTTGGCTCTGTAGAGGAGCTCAGTGATGTCTTTGCTTTGTTTTTGCTCCTTTCAGATAGAAGTGCTCATGGATACTTAGCAGCCCATCCTTCGGTAAGCCACAAAGGGAACTGGGCTCCTACTTGACCTTCATTTCTGTTGGGATGGGTACCAAAGATTTTAGGTGTAGAATCACAAAGACCTTAGGGCCAGGGTTGGAAAAACCTTAGCGATCAGGGAGTCCATGAGGTCCAGCCAGGGGAAGGGGCTTTCCCCTAGTCACACCGGAACTTGGAGGGGCATGTATCCTGGGAACATCTAGATTTCTCAGCCAAGGGTTGATGACCTTTCAGACCTGCCATGCCTGAGACCTTAAATGGCAGAGCTGGAAGGGATCTTAAAAACCATCTGGTCCAATTCCCTTATTTTACTCTGTAATATTTTATGGGGGTACGTCACTGGCCCTTCCCCTAAAATTCTCCCTGGAACCCCTCCCCGCCTTCCCCATCACCCCTGCTACTCTAAAGGGAAATAGTTGAATCAAACAATTGGATCTCTCCACCACATCTGTCCGACTGGTGCAGCCATGATCCCCCTTCTCTCTCCTGAGGTGACCAACCCCTCTTATCAGACTGGACCTCAGAGACAGAGAAGGGACTTCTCCCAAGTTTCACACCGAGTCTGCGCTAGATCTGGGGCTGGAACCTCCATCTCTGGTATCCCTGCTTAGTGCACTCGGAAGTTCTTCCACAGAGCTGGACAGCTGCCCTCAGATGGGGCTAGTTGAGGCATTCTGATGGGCCGTGGTCAGCCACAGAGCCTATGCTCTCGAGCTGCATTTGGAAATCAGTTTTACAAATTCACTTTTCTTGTTTCACAATTCTATTGCGTTGTTTGTCATAGGAGCCAGGACTCTCAGAATTGGAATGGGCCTCAGAGGTCACCCAGTCTAAGCTCCCACCTAGGGCTGAACATTCCCTCTAGGCCACAAAGGGGAGATCTTAGCCCGTCCCATTTCTGGACATCCCTGGTTGTTAGGAAGTTTTTCCTGATGTTGAATCAGAATCTCTGCCCCCATACCATCCCCTGTCCTCTCTGGGCCTGCTTTGGGCCCAGTTCTGCCTGGCAGGGCCAAGCAGATGGAGTTCGAATCCAATTCCCCCTGCCAGCCCTCCACATCTTTGCATGTGTCTGATTTCCATCGCAAACCTTCCAGCCCCCGTGCATGGCAAGAACTCAGTTCTTAGGGGTGAATCAGGGTTCAAGTAGCAGGGCCCAGATTAAGGAGGCGAATGTGTATTAACCCCGGCTGACAGCCACTCTGGGGTAAGATGCTATTGTCAATAATCCACAGCAGACTTTGATTCCAAGACCAGCTTCCCTCTGTTACCTGGATACCTCAGCTGCCGAGGGAGTGAAGGCTCAGGTAAACATTGGAATCAAACCATATAGCCAGAGGATGTCTAAGCTAGAAGGGGCTCTTGAGACCACCTAGTTCACATTCTTGCTGATGTGATGGGTGCATCCCACTCACTCAGATGAGACACGATGAAGAGCGAGATGGAAAGAACTACAGACACTTAAGTATGACAAGGTACTCCCACTCACTGACCTTTCGTGGTTCATAGAATGACAGACTGTCATTCATCCATTCAGCCAATACAACAATGTGCCCACTTCAAGCAGACCCCTGAGCTGCGTGAGAGGCCAGGTTTTGAGGCAGTGTGATAGAGGCAAGATCACTGGACCAGGAGTCAGGGGAGACTTGGATTTAAATCCCACTCCCGAATGACCAGGCATGCGTCCTAAGGGAAATCATTTGATCTCTTGAGCCTCAGTTTCCTCATCTGTAAAATAGGGATAGCAACACTGGCCCATAGTACTTGCCTCAGAGCAGTATCATCGAAAGGGTCAATTGAGATAATAGTTGGAAAATGTCCTACTTCAAGTGCTTCAAGTGCTCTTTGAAAGCCAGCTTTCTTTGTAAGGTAAGGAATGGAGCTTTGCTTGCTAGCCTAGCTACTTTGAATGTACAATATTAAGTAGAAGCATCCCAGGGGTATGAGAGAAAGTGAGTTCTGAAGAGAAGAGATAAATGACAGCCTTGTCTACATGGTATTCCAGTTGTATGGAAGCCACTGAGGCCCATAGCAGGTGGGAGGGCCCAGGGTGGCTAAGTCTAGCTACAGGCTAAAAAGTATCTTAGGGTATGGGAGGAAAGAAGGCTGCAGAGGTAGGACCAAAGGTGGGAACAAATCAAAGAGGACTTTGCATACCTGGCCAAGGAGACCCACTAGTCCAGCCTCCCTCATGTTACAGAGGAGGAAACTGAGGCCAAGGGAGGGGAAGTGAGACTATTTGTCAGGTGCTTTGCAAACCTGAAAGTGCTCTAAAGACTCTATTATTATTACTATCCAGAGTCATTTCCATAGCTGCAGCCATGGGCTTAGGGACCAGAGTTTTCGGACTTCCAGGCCAGGACTCTGTTCTCTTTCTTGGTGCTGCCTTGTCCATCAAAGAAATGGCTTTGCTGTTTTTTAATTCAAAGACAATTGTGTGAGTTCATTTTGTGGGGAAAAAATTCCCTTTCAACTTCACACATTTGTTTTGCCCACCACCCCTTTTGGAAAGCTCTGTATTTCTTTAGCCTCTCTCTGTACTTTGGGCAAGTCCCATCTGGGCACATGTTGCAGTGGAACAAACCCTGAAGTAGGAGTCAGGAGACCTGGGTGCCCAAGCTCTGGCACTGACTTGCTCTGTGTCCTTGGACAAATCTCTTCCTTTTGTAGGCCTCAGTTTCCCTCCTCTGTAACACGAAGTGGTTGGACTAACAGGTCTCCGAGGTCCCTGCCAGTTCTGACAATCTCTCATTCTATGAACTGTGAAAGATCAGGTGTACCTCATTGTACTTGGGTATTTGTAGTTCTTTGAATCTTGCTCTAAATTGTGTCTCAGATTGGTGATTGGGATTCATTCATTGGGAAGGGGGTGGACTTGGGGGTCTCTAAGGCCCTTTCTGGCTCAGATGTTTTTGAGTTCTATATTTTGAATCCAATGTTAGAATGACATGGCAATCCACTTGCCACAATTCCTGCCTATGGGCCAGCATGTCTGTTGAAATGCCTAATTGCCCCGTTAGAAGAAGAGAGATAGGGAATGAGTTCATCCTGAGTACTTAGATGATGTTTGCATTGGTAGAGTACAAAAACAGCATCAGAACCTCCCTTGGCTCCCCCGGTGTCCGAAGAGGAAGATGAAGATGAGGAAGAGGAGGAAGAGGAAGAGAATGAGCCCCCCCCTGTAATTGCGCCGCGCCCTGAGCACACAAAATCTGTAAGTTGCCCAGGGCTGTCCTGACAGACATTTGCCCTCCTCCAACCCTGATTGAACACTTTCTGTGTTGTGTGCCCAGGCCTGTGGAAGGCACTCACTGTGAGTGGGACGGTAAGGTGTCTTTGCATGTCCTCAAGGGGCTCGTAGCCTAACTTGGGAGACAAGATCCCTCCACAGGAAGCTGCTCTAGAGGTCAGTGCCATGGAGCATTCTTTAGTGGGCTATTCTGGTTCCTCTCCCCCTCCTCCCACCACCCCCCATGTCAGTCCCCTGGCTTGCCACTGTTCCTAGCTCCTGGGGCTGAAGAATGTTAGGGGAGGTTGGGGTGGTGGGGGTGCCCTTGGTCTACCCAGTCCTTGAACCACAGACCTGATCCCCTGTTGGGCCTGTCCTCAAGGGCTCCATGGTCTGGTAGAGAGTGAGAGCTCAGTGTCACTGCCACACTCTGATGTGGGCCACCATGTTGAGGATGATCTTCCCCTAACGTCGTCCTCGAGTAAGCTGTGGAGAGAGGAGTGTTTGGACCACCTGGCTCTCAGGGTTGTCTCAGGGCTCCACTGAGAAATGGCCTGGATGATGTCTTGCAGTTCTTGCCCAGGAGACTTACTTTTCTTTGACTGGGGGATTCCACCTGCCTTTCAGATTTATACACGCTCTGTGATGGACGCCGCTCTGCCGATGGCTTCCCCAAAAGAGGCTTCAGCCCCCACGGCAGAGAACTCGCCCTCCAACACACTGTATCGGAATGCTGACCGGCAGAGGAAGAAGTCCAAGATGACTGATGAGGAGATCCTGGAGAAGCTAAGTGAGTGTTCTGTTCACTCTGCCTGTCTCTGTCTCTGTCTCTGTCTCTGTCTCTGTCTCTGTCTCTGTCCCTGTCTCTGTCCCTGTCCCTGTCTCTGTGTCTGTCTGTCTGTCTCTTCTGGAGGGGGTGGGCGAGAACAGACATTTGTCACTCAAAGGGTGTGAGGGCCCGTCTAGACCAACATTCTCCTCTTCATAGTAGCATCCCAGGCTCCTGGAGCTGAGAGGGAACTCAGAGGGGCTGTAGAATCATAGGATTCAGAGACAGAAACAGCTTTCCTGTTATGTTACAGACGAGGAAACTGAGACTAGAAAGCTCAGAGGGCCACAGATTTAGAGTTGGATGGGACCTCAGAGATCATCTAGTTGTATGTTACAGATGAGGGAAACAGGCCTAGAGAGGTCATAGGGCCACAGAAAGGACCTCAGATGTTTTTTAGTTCAGCCCTCCCCCTTTATGTTGCATATGACAAAACTGAGGCCTAGAGAGGGCATAGGCCCAGAAGTTTAGAATTGGAGGGGACTACAGATCATCTAGTTCAGAGGTCAGCAAACTAATTTGGCCCCCTCACCTGCCCCCTGCCCCTGCCCCCTGCCCCACCCCACCCCCTCGCCTGTTTTTGAACATTCTAAAAGCTAACGATGGTTCTGACATTTTTAAATACAGTAAGACTTGATCTTAAAAATGTCCGAACCCTCCTTTAGCTGGTCATGTCCAAAAGCAGGCGCCGGGCAACTTTGGCCCATGGGAAAGAGTTTGCTGACCCCTGGTTTATTCTAACCCTCTTATTTTACAGATGAGGAAACTGAGTCTCAGAGAGGTAGAGTGACTTGTCCATGGTCATACAGGTAGCCAGGATTTGAACCTGGGGCTTTGGACTCCTTATCCAGCAACCCCAACACTCTTGCCCAAGGTCACACAGCTAGTAAATAGCAGAGCTGGGACTGAAACCCGATTCTTCTGACTCCAAATGCCATTCTCTTTCCGCTAGCCCTCATCTATTTCGACCCATATTCCAAGTAGGAATCCTCTCTAACATTCCTGACAAATGGACTTTCAGCATCTGCTTGCAGACTCCAGGGATGGGGAACTCACTACCCTCCTAGGCATCCCATTCCACTTTGGGACCGCTCAAGCTGAGAGGAAGTTTTTCCTTATATGGAGCCTAAGTCTTTAACCCCATTTGCTCCTAGTGCTTCCCTCTGGGGCCAAGCAGAACAAAGCTAAACCCTCCTCCAGATAACATACCGTGAGTATGGCACTGTTTCTCCAGGCTATACTGAATGGAAATTGAGAGTGGGAGGGCTAAATGAGCCCATCCTGAGCCAGGACCAGAGCCCAAGCCTCCAGACTCCTGGTCTCCATGGGGACTTGAAGGCCCACTCGGTGCAGAGCTGCAGTTTGTCTCAGGTTGCAAGTGCTCCCATTTCCCAGAAGGGGAGCCTGAGGCCCTGAGCAAGGCATTCATTCCCCCCGCCCCGGGGTGGTCCCTCAGCCAGGCAGTGGCCCCTTATGGGTTCTGGGGCCTCATTCCCCTGTGCTGTTGACCAGCCTGTGTCCTTTCTCTCTCTCCTAGGAAGCATTGTAAGCATTGGTGATCCCAAGAAGAAATACACGAGATTTGAAAAAATTGGCCAAGGGTGAGTGAGTCTTTGTGATTGCCAGAGAGAGAGAGAGAGAGTGTGAGCGTATGGGCTCACTGGCCAGCAGCCCTCCCTGCTTGGGGCCCATTTAGGTAAGGCCTCCCTCTTGAGCTCCCAATCTAGCAGGGGCCTCTGGCAGTAGCCCAGGTAATGGTAACATGGCAGCATTTATTCCATGCTGAGTGCCCTGGAGGGGAGAGGGACAACTTTATGGTGGGCTGGGATGGCCGGGGCAGGGGGCCGGGTAAGCAGAGAGAGAAGGCTTCCTGGAGGAGGTATGGCATTGGAGTGAGGCTTTCAAAGATGAATGAGAGGTTGGCAGGCAAAGAGCAGGAGGGTGGACCTCTCAAGCCTGAGGAGCAGCTGTGAGCCTAGATGGGACGGTGTGGCTGCCGCCTACCCCCAGGACCATGGGACACAGTTAGAAGGCAGAGGCTGGAGGAGCAGGGAGTCCATGGGGGTGCAACGTACTCAGAATCAGAGGAAGGCCTGGAGATTTCAGAGAAAAGCAGGGAGCAAAACTGTGGATTAAAGATTGCAGAAGTCTGCTGGCCAGGAGGGTTAGGACCTGGGCTGCTGGTCTCAGTTACAGACATGGGAGTGGGTGCTGAGAATAGAGCCGATAGCACCCGAGCCAGGTAGACAGACCACATGTCTTTCACTTACTAGCTGGGAGACTCTGAGAGGGTCACTTTCCCCCCATGTGCCCATTTCTTAATAGCCAGAGTTCTGGCCAGCATCAGCTTCTTGACCTGTAGAAAGAGGAGGTTGGACTAGATGACCTCCAAGATCCCTTCCAGCCTCAAATCCTGGGATGCTTTCAGCCCCCCCTCCCCCCCCCCCGGTGGCCTCACTGCCAAGTGCTCCCATTTCCCAGAAGGGGAGCCTGAGGTCCTGATTTACCAGTCTGGCCTTTTTGTAACTTTCCCCACACCTCTGATGGTGGAGTATGGCCTCCCCCACCTTGTGCTCATTGCCACTCACTCTTCTTGGCTTGCCCTCTTTAGTCTCCTGGCCCCCCCCCCTGCTGTGGAGGGTGATTTCTCACTTCTCCACCTGCCTAGGCCCGGCCATACGTCAGGGTTGGGGATAGATGCTCCTTCCTCCTTTCCTGGAAGCCTTTCTGATCTGCCCAGCTGGAAAGGATCAGCCCTACCCTCGGTTGGAAAGTGGGCACCTTGGGGATCAGCATCTCTGATCTTGCACGTGGCAGCTAGCTAGATTGGGGGGCTAGGGAGAAGGAAGAACCTAGACCCTGAGGCTGTGAAGCTGAACAAATCCCTGGGCTGCTGGAGGCTCTGGCAAGATGAGATGGAAAGCTTGTTGCCAACCTCTCCAGCTCTCTGCAGGCCCCTCTAATGGTTACTGTTGCCCCCAGGCCTCCTCTAGCCCTGAAGGTCAGGCCAGGAGCTGCTCCCCCCATGCTGAGCCATCCCCTGGCGAGTCCCCCCAATGCACCTGGGGGCCTCATGCGTACATGCTTTTAAGTTGATTTCTTCAGTGCAGAGATGCAACCAGAGGTTAAGTCCAGCCTTGGGTTGAAGAGGTTTGCAGGAATGGAAAATAAACTATGAGCTGAGCTAGCTCCTTCCTTGGCATGCCCGGCTTGACTACCAGAGGGGTGTTCTGCCTGGGGGAGAGACAAAGCTTAGCTAAGACAAAGGAGCCCTCCTTCAGGAAACTGAGTTTAGGATACTCAGATAGAGGGGCAGCTGGGTGGCTCAGTGGATTGAGAGCCAATCCTAGAGACGGGAGGTCCTGGGTTCAACTCTGTCCTCAGACACTCCCTAGCTGGGTGACCCTGGGCAAGTCACTTGACCCCCATTGCCTGGCCCTTACTGCTCTGCTACCTTGGAGCCAATGTACAGCATAGACTCTAAGACTAAAGGTGAGGGTTTAAAAAACTCAACAAATAACAATCAAGTAAGACCAATTACAACATAGCTAGGAAGTAATCTCATTTCTAATTGGGGGAAAGATTAGGAACTTTCCAAGTTGGGAACAGGAGAGCAAACAGGGGCAGTTCCCTGAATTCAGAAAAAAAAGAATTCGAGGGGGACATGATTGGGGATGGAGACTCTAAATGATCATCCCAGTGCAAACATCAATAATATGGAAATAGGCCTGAATCAGTGACACATGTCAAACCCAGTGGAGTTGCTCATTGGCTGCTGGAGGGGAGGGAAAGAACATGAATCATGGAATTGTGGGAAAATAATCTCAGTTAATTAATTAAATAAACTTTTAAAAAAGAAGAAGAAGCATCCCACCCCTCCCCAAGTAGCTATAAACAACCAAAGAAACAGGTGTCTCAGTGGACTGAGAGCCAAGCCTGGAGAGGGGAAGTCCTGGGTTCAAATGTGCCCTCAGATACTTCCTAGCTGGGTGACCTAGCCCTTAGCACTCTGGGCTTGGAACCAGTGCACAGTATCAGTTCACATAGCAGCTTAGACAACTCCTCCAATTCTGGGGGCTGGGCCTGGGGAGTAGAAAGAAGAACAGGGTAGGAGAAGCTTCGCTCCAACCTTGGAGGTGAGAAAGGAGGACTTATGAGTAGAGCTTTGCTTTGAGCGGTATCAATCCCTTCTTTTCCTTCAAAGGGCCAGAAATGCACACAACTGGGCCTGGTCTCCTTAGTCATTAACTGAGCTCTTTTCTCCCTCTCCCCTGCGCCCCAGGGCCTCAGGTACTGTCTATACTGCATTGGATATCGCCACCGGACAAGAGGTAAGTTCACAGGGAGCCCAGGCCCACCCGGCCTTGGCCCCCTGGGGCCGGGGCCCACCTGGCCTCAGCCTCTGTGTCAACCCTCACTCCAGAGACTTTGGGATTGTTTCAGAGGCTGCTGGGGAGGGGGGGCCCTCCTGGATCACATTCATGCCTGGTTCTCCAATGTCCTCTCAGGTGGCCATAAAGCAGATGAACCTCCAACAGCAGCCCAAGAAGGAATTAATTATTAATGAGATTCTCGTCATGAGGGAAAATAAGAACCCCAACATTGTGAATTATTTAGACAGGTAAGCACTTCTCTGCTGGGGACTGTGGTGGCAGCTGGGCATAACCAGAGCCAGCCTTTCTAGAAAGCCTCCCAACACAACCATGGCAACAAGGGTGATGGGTGCTATTGGCCCTGTTATGCAGTGAGGAACATGGAAGCTCCAGTAGTGCTTTGAGGTCCCTTGCCACAGGGTGTCACAGCTAGTGGTGAGTGTTGAGCAAGGCAGGCTTTGAACTCAGCTCTTAGCAACTCCAAGCCTCCTCCTCTCCCCTCTGTTACGGAGACTGTGATTCGGTGAACCCATGTAGCCAGCCGCCTGATCAACATGTGGAGAAAGAGGTCTTGGCCTCAAACCTATACCTGGGGCGGGGGGAGGTTCTCTGAATAGTGAGATAGCTCCAGCACCATACTTGACCTAGTGGTCATGGGCCCTGTCTGACTTTGCTGGGAGTTCCAGGCCTGGGAGATGAGCAGCCCCAGAGAAGGGCACTGGAGGGACTGAAGACAGGCAGTCCTGGGGAGTAGGCTCTTTGCCCATGGATACAGTACCAAGCCTCCACATCCCAAGGAAGCTCATTCACCATACGTAGTTGGGCTGAGGCTGGGCCCTGCCCCTCACCAACTATTCCTGCCTGACTAATAATAGTGGAGAGGGACACAGCGAGTGCTCTTTGCTTTTGTAACCCAGGCAAGCTCCTGACTGGGATGCTTTTAAAGCATCCCCAAAAAAAGTGGGGCAGCTGACCCCTCTCCGAAAGGTGCTGTCCATGACTCATGAGGCTGAGTCATGTCTAGTGAGCTCATTCTTTGGTAGGTAGGACAGAAATTCTCTGAGAAGAGGGGAGTCATCTGTGGAGGAGAATCTGGAATGGAAAGCAAGCTGGGCCCAGGCTTGCCTCTGCTTCTCATTGGCTCTGGGCCCTTGGTCAAGCCCCTTCTTCCTCCTTTGGGATGAAGATCAGCTTGAAGACAGGAGCTTAGAGCAGGAAGGGACCATAGAGACCATCTAGGCCAACCCTTCCATGATAGAGGAGGAGATGGGGGCTCCAAGTGGCATCTGGAGAAGAGAGAAAGGCTTAGAACGTGGTGGCAGTCTGAGACCTTGTGCCACAGCATGGGCTAGTGTGTGGGCCTCCCATGTCCTAGGGACAAACACATCTGGAAACCCAGGGGCCATCATCTAGTAAGCCAGCTCAGCCATATCCTTGTGCCACATCCAAGACCTTCCTGTGTCTCTAAGTTGCCCTTTTAACAATATAGTTGGTTTGCCAGGTTAAGGGCTGCTTTTGGAAATACCATCCTCAAAGAGATGCTAGTCCTGCCTCAGGATAGGTGGCAGCAAGCACTGCCCTCTCGCTTCACACGATCAATTGGCCTGCCTCCTTGATTTTGGTAGCAGAAAGGGGAAAGGACTTACCCATTCAGTCTCTTCTGTAGCAAGGGGAATTTGATTTGAAAGCAAATCTCTTGGTTCAAGAGCCAGTACTCCTACTTGCCCCAAGCTTATCTCTGAACGGTCTCTGAGGACCTTCCCTCCCTTCCAACTCGGAGGGGCATGGTTCTTTGCAATCTGAGCTGTGTAGCAAGCCTGTCTGAATAATTCAGACTAACAGTGGACCTAAGAGCTAGAATTATGCAGATGACCAGTCTATACCACCAGGGAGTCCCTAGGACTCATTTCCCGTCTGCTACTGTGTACACTGCCCATCCCTTTATTCACTCTAAATTGAAAATGGCCTCCTGGCCTGGAGCGCCACAAGGCCTTTGAGGCCCTCTCTTCCCCTCCTTCTGCTCCTCCCCTCTCTTTCTCATGTCTTACTCAGATGGCAATCATTGTGCCTTGGGCCACCTGGCCTTCCAGCTTGACCTCATCATCAGTCTAGAGCAGAGAACATGGATTGTCTAAGCATAAAAGGACCTCAGGGGTCATTCGGTGGTTTTTACAGATGAGGAAACTGAGACGAGAGAAGGGAAATGTCTTGCCCAACTAATTAGCAGACTCTAAATTTCAATCTAGGTTCTTTGACCCTCCTCCCCTGTGCCCTGAGCCAGTTGTCCTGGATTTGTTACGGGGCCACTTTCTTAGCCCACTCCATTCCTTCATTCCTCACAGCTATTTAGTGGGCGATGAGCTGTGGGTTGTGATGGAGTACCTGGCTGGTGGTTCTTTGACCGATGTTGTCACAGAGACTTGTATGGATGAGGGCCAGATAGCAGCTGTCTGCAGAGAGGTAAGAGGTTGAGGCGTGCCCCAAGGTAGGGAAGTCCTCAGCCTGGAAATGATGGCCTTTAAGGATCTTACAGGCCCCCAGACCAACCATGGGCACCAGAACATGGAACCTCTTCCAGGGTATCCTTTTCTCCTATTTCCAGGCCAAGGGTCTCAGGTGCTGCACGGAGGGCCCCTGCCCCGGTTCTGTTTCTCCCACTCTTACTGTCACAGGGGCTGGGGTGTGTCCACCGGGGTTGGGGGCAGGTTATTCTGGCCTCCCAGGCTATACCCAGCTGGGGATGGCTGGGAATAAAGCGGGAGGGATTGTGTTGGGCCCAGGAAGTGCTCTCAGCCTTTTAACTAACAGAATGCTTTTGCTTCAGTGTCTCCAGGCCTTGGATTTCCTACATTCTAACCAAGTCATCCACAGAGACATTAAGAGTGACAACATTCTTCTTGGGATGGATGGCTCCGTCAAACTGAGTAAGTAGCCATGGGCTGTGGTGGGCCACTGGGGAGCTTCTACCCTTGGGGTAAGGCCATAGCTGTTGGTAAGAAGCATCTAGAAAATGGGTGGGGTTAGAGGAGAGAAGCTGGAAGACCTGGGAGCCCAGAGCTTGCTCATAACAGGCCTTGGTGAGGGCATCATGTCATTCTGTGCCCATACACCCCACCATAAGCTAGGTGCTTCAATTCACTTCCATTCAGGAGGCACTTACATTGTGTGCCAGGTGTGGTTCTGGGCCTTGGAGATACAGAGACAAAAATGGAACAGACCCTGCCCTCAAACAGCTTCCACTACCTGAATGAGGGGCCATCCATTTAGGTTGCTCCATGTGGTTTCGTAGCAGAAATCGGCCTACCCAAAGCAGCTCTTCTACTTTGTGCCAACAGGGTTTCTTAACCAGTATGGTGTGAGATCCTCTCAGCTCTGCCCCAGCTGAGTGATGACTGAACCCACAAGAGTGGGACAGGTTTTCTTCCTCAAAACTGACTTCTCTGGTTTTCTACTATTGCCCATGAAATTTCCCCACCACTCTGGATTTGAGTTTGGGTGCTCCAAGGGCAAGAAGGCCCTTTGAGGAGCACTTTTCCCTCACAGACACTAGCCACTCTTCAGCCAAGGGCTTGGCTCCCTTGTCCAGAGATCTCCAAGAAAGTTGGGGATCACCCAGAGCTTACTTTGGTTGGGGGACCTCAGACATGGCCCTGAGTGGCACAGAGCCCGGAATCTTTCCCCTTTGGAGAGGATTCTGAATCCCCATAGGCCAACTAGTGTGCGGAGTAGTGGCAAAGGGCCGAGATGGGGAGCTATTAGTTTAGGATCCCTTAGCCTTCACTTTTCTTGGACTCAGTTTCCTAATCTATAAAATGGGACTTTTTATACTTATGCCCCCCACTGAGGCATAGGGAACTCTCAGATGAGGAAGGGGCTTGATCTGTGCTTAGCCACCTAGAGATTCGGTGTTAAATGCTTTCACTTCTCTAACTCTCAGTTAGTGGCCAGGGCAGGCCAAGCTACTCCAAGGCTGTTCAGGAGACATTGGGCACATTCCCTGTGTGTCAGCAGAAGCCCCTAAGGGCCTTGGGACCCTCCAAATTCCAGGAGGATCCCAAGAAAAGGGAGCCCTTGGAATGTCCAGTCTTGGGTACGGTGGGCCTGAGGCTGCCAGCTTGCTGCTCCTTCCCAGTCAGTGACAGCCAAGAGACTTGCCTTTTGCTGTAGACTTGCTTCGCTTGGCTTTTCCTGCTCCAGTAGCCATTTTGTGGAGTGAGGGTGACAGGGACTGAGCCTCTGATTCCTCTGGTCTAGAGAACTCCCAGGTGAGGGAACTCCCTATGCCAGGGCAGGGCAGCACCTGTTCTGGAGCACTGAAAGAGGTTAAGTCTTTTGCCCAAGTGACCCTACCAATATGTATCAGAGGCAGAATCTGAACCGTACATCTTCCTGGCTTTGAGGCCAGCTTTTTATCCACTTCCCCAGCATGATTTTCTGCGGTAGAAGGACACGGGGGCAGCTAGCTAGGAGGCTCAGTGGATGGAGAGCCAGACCCAGAGAGGGGAGGTCCTGGGTTCCAATGTGGCCTCTGACACTTCCCAGCTGGGTGACCCTGGGCAAGTCCCTTGACCCCCATTGCCTAGCCCTTGTCATTCTTCTGCTGTGGAGCCAATACACAGTATTGATTCAATGATGGAAGGGGGAAGGGTTTTTTTTAAGGAGGAAGAACAGCCCCTGCCTGACCCCAGAGTGAGCTAGCTTTCCTGTCCTATGCCTGTTTAGGGCATGCTTTGGAAGTGTCCCTTTCAGTGTGTTTGAGTGTGCCATGCCAGGACCTAACAATGTCCTTTTCTCCACAGCGGACTTTGGGTTTTGTGCCCAGATCACCCCTGAACAAAGCAAAAGGAGTACCATGGTGGGGACCCCCTATTGGATGGCTCCTGAGGTAGTGACAAGGAAGGCCTATGGCCCGAAAGTGGATATCTGGTCCCTTGGGATCATGGCAATAGAAATGGTGGAGGGTGAGCCCCCATACCTGAACGAAAATCCACTGCGGGTAAGTGGGATAAAGAGTCACCATTCTGCCACCCTGCCCATAGCCCAGGGCTCAGAGTGAGGCCAAAGCTGACAAAAGCTGGTTCTCCCCTGGACAGTCGCCATGTGAGGGCCTGCTCCAACTTGACATCATTGCTTGACTGGATATTTCAGGTCCAGAAGGCACATGAAAGCTAGCAAGTCTACTCTCCCAGGCCTACCACTGACTACCTGTGGGACCTTGGCCCAATTCTTGGCCTCAGTTTCCTCTTCTTTTAAATCGAGTGGGCTAAGGCCCCTCCCAGTTCAGCCAATCTGTTCATCTCTGGTGTACTGGCCCAGGGGTGGCAGGTGGGCTGGCCAACTCCCAGGGGTAGATGATCTTTTCTGGCCGTAGTTGCTATAGCTTGGAGAGACTGGAGGAGGGAGTGCTTACATCAGTGGATGCCCAGCCTCTAGGGCATTTTGCAGGCACCGGCCTTACCCAGGCTGGGCCAGGAATGGGGAGAAAGCCCTGTCTAGGGCCAAGAGGTCACAGCTCCCTACTCCAGGGAGGAGCAGGCCCAGGGCTTGACCTGCACCCAGAGACTCAGGCTCCCTGCCTGGGACTTGCCTTGGTGTTTGTAAGCTCCTGTGCCCACGTGGAAGCAGCTAAGAGAGACTCCCTGGAGGCCCTGTTCCCATGGCTTCCTCCTGAGTCAGAGGCCCTGTCTCTGTACTGTGGACACATGGTTCCCCTTCATGCCTGTTGGCTGCCTCCATCACCTGCTACCCCCAACCTGGGGACTGAAGCAGGGCCAGGTAGGAGGGATCCCGTGGAGCGGTGTGCCTCACTGCCAACTGGTCATGTCTCTAGCCAGAGGGCCAGACCTATTCCTGGGTATTAACCAGGTCTCTCACCTGGGTCAGGCTAGACAGTGCCTGCATGAGCCAGGCAGGCCTGGAAGGGGAAGCCAGCCCTCTGAGAATGGAGCGGTGTGCCCAAGCAGGCTTCAGATGCTAAGGGAGAGGTCTTCATTCCTGGATCGATTGATGGATTGGGTGGGGGGAACAGTTAGAGGGAAGGAGGGGGCAGGGAGGAGGGCTGCTATAGGGCTAGGAGAAGGGGCCCCCTCTCCTATCTCACTCATGTTCTGTCCTACAAACTCCCTGAGGTTCCTATGGTACAGGAAACCTCTAAGTGCTGGACCTGGCTTGCATTCTGGCTCTATCTTGGACTGCACAACCTTGGGCAAATCACTTCTCCTCCCCAAGCCTCAGTTTCCTCTTCTGAAAAGATAGGGGTTTGGCCTAGCTGGCTTTGGAGGTCCCTTGTAGTTCTGTCATCCATGATCCTAGGGTTCTCCTGGATGAAGAGTCAGGCTCCTCTCCATGTTTTTCTGGGATCCCCAGCACCCACCATGGTGTTCTTTTCCCCCCTCCCTTTTACCATGCTCATTTATATATATATATATTGCTTCCTAACTTAAACAAGCATGTGCTAAGTAAGCCTTGGTGGTTTGGGCTGGAATAATGGAAGCCAACACTAGAGCCCGCATCAGGTACACTTTGCCAGCTGTGGACCATTGGGCCAGTCTTGTTGGGCCTTCTCTCTAAAATGAGTAAGAAGAACCTTTCCTTGTAGTCATCATGGGGGGGGTGAGTGCCCTATGAGCTCCTGGAGGAGAAGGGTCCTCCTGCCTAAATGCCTACTGTCTCTGCCCAGGCCTTGTACCTTATAGCTACTAACGGTACCCCAGAGCTCCAAAATCCTGAGCGACTTTCTCCTGTGTTCCGAGACTTTTTAAACCGTTGCCTGGAGATGGATGTTGACCGGCGAGGGTCTGCCAAGGAGCTTTTGCAGGTAAAACAAAGAGAAGGACAACGGGAAAGACAGCAGGGCCCCCTAGCCTGCCTCCTTGCTTGCCTGGCTTTCCTCCAGGGCTGTATCTGCCCTCTGCAGATACTTATAGCTCAAAGTAACAATCACGTGATATCATTCTACTTGGCAAGTGGGGCCTTGGTTCCAGAAAAACCTTTTGGCTCTAAGTAGAGCCAGCATGGTGGCCAAAACCTTGAGTTAGAAGTCCAAGGACCTACCTTTGAATTCTCATTTGGCCCCTTCCTGCCTATGTGAACTTGGTCAAGCGCCTTCCCCTTCCTTACAGGGCAGGCATCAGTTTCCTGCTCTGTAAAAGGAGGGAATCGGACTCCTCCAATAGCTGTGATGCCTTGTGTGATTTGTCCAGCTCTAAAGGCCATCAAGCCCATTTTGTAAGGCCCCAGGGGCCACAGCCTCTACATGGGCTATTCTAAGCTTGGATTGTGATAGAAGAGCTAGAAGGTACCTTCCAGACTGTCTTAGAGTCTATCCTGCTCTGCTTCCCATTTCTGAGATGGGAAAGGTCCAGAAAACATCAAAGGATCCCAGGGGTTCAGCAATCCCAGCTCCTCCTCTATTTCCTAGGGGAAGAAACTGAGGTCCCAGAGGAGACCTGATTGGCCCAAGGTCACATGGCGAAGAAGGCTTTTGACCCAGGCCCTCTGGCTGCAGAGCAGGCACTTTGCTTACTGTACCCTACCTGTATCCTCTATGAAGATAGTCCTGGAGCCCATCCTGGAATAGCCGTCCCAAGGACCCAAGCGTCCTAAATTCCAGCCATGTATCCTGTGCTTGGTCTCCTTTTTTTTTAATCTTCCCCAAGAGACTCATTGGGCTTGGTGACTTGGGCGCCCAGCATCCCCATGGACTCAGAGAAAGCACACTGTCGCCCAAGTTAATCTCTGAGTGTGAGGCCTCATGGTCTCAGAGGTCTTGAGGCCTTGGATCTCTCATTCCTTGAGCTTTGGGGAGTGTGGTGAGACTCAAATTCAGCTTCAGTGCCAGTGCTGGGTGCCAGCTTTTTGGCTGCATTCCAGGGGACCCACATCTGTCAGACTTTGCCACCACTAGCTATTTGTTCTCTGATGCCAACAGACCTGAACCACAGACTGGGCCACACTGAGCCTAGCCTTTGGTCCGTTAGTGCACAGACCAACTGAGAGGACAGACACCATGCTAGCATCCCTGGACTCCTACCCAAAGCTCCTGGAATCTCTCTCAGAAACCACTCATGCATGTCCAACACATAGCTTGGGGCCAAGTACTTATTGATGGCTTTCTTTGCCCCATTTCCACTGATTTCAGTGCCCAGCTTGCTTTGAAGGCTTCTAGCCTAGGTGACGGAGAGGAAGTGCCAACGGGTCCACACTGAATAAGGCAGGCTAGAGACCAGGGCAAGGGGAAGTTGATGTCAGCTTTGAAACTTGCTGAGTCAGGGCAGCAGTGGGGCTTCCAAGTGGAGATGTTGACTCTCCAGGTAGAGGCCTGAAGCTGGAGTGAGAGGTTAGGGCTAGAGACAGAGATCTGGGGATTGTCCATATGGATGGGATGGCTGTGGTTGTAACCTGAGAATGGAGAAGGGGCTAGCTAGAGAAGAACGGAGGCCTGACAGCTGACTTCTGGGGGATATCTGCACAGAGCAGGGCTTAGGGTCAGGAGGCAAACCAGGCAGCAACGAAGAGAGCTCCTAGTCTTCAGAGTTTCAAGTTTCTTAGCCAGCAATGAAGCAGGAAGACAAAAGCAAGGTCACTGAGTTTGGCAGCCATGAGGGTGGTTCTTGGCCAAGGAGATGCTTTTAGGGACTCCTCCTGGGCAAATTCAACTCATGAGGCAATGAAAGTCAGGATCTGACTGAGCTTGCAGCTCTGTGGTGTTACGTTCTACGAAAGCAGAAGGGTCTTATGGGTGGAAGACAGGCCAGGAGGGTGTAGCAGAAAGCATTCTGGTTTGGGAGTCGGAAGAGCCAGGTTCACATCCTGGTGCTGACCCTTACTACCAGCATGATCTTGGCCAAGTCCCTTCTCCTCCCTGGGGCCTCAGATTCCCCATCTGTTAAGTGGGAGGACTAGACCAGTCAGCCTCTGAGGTCCCTTCCAGCTCTCAGTCTATGGTTCTATGGCCTTCTATCAGGTGAAAAGCAACAGGGATGAACAGGACATTGTGTCATGCTGCAGAACAGAACCCAGCCAAATGGCCTATGGTGTTGAAGGAAGTGGCATCCCAATAATGCTCTGTCTTTTCCTTTTTTATTGCAGCATCCATTTTTAAAACTAGCCAAGCCTCTCTCCAGCCTGACTCCTCTGATCCTTGCTGCAAAAGAAGCGATTAAGAACAGCAGCCGCTAGTGAGGAGAGGGAGGGCCTTCACCCGCCCTGGCCCTGGCGCGTGTAGACCCAGATCCCTCAAGACTATAGGATCTCACTACCTGTGCTGCAGCACAGACAGAAAGACAAACCTAATTTGGATGTCCCCAGTGCATGGGGGCTGAGCCCGCCCTTCTAGGAATCGAGCCTTTCCCCCTACTCCCTCCTATCATATACCTTTGCCAGCTGGAGCCAGCTCAGGGCTGCATGGGCCTTTTGAGCAGCAGGGCTAGAGGAAGAAGCATCTCCTGGCTGTTTCCACCAGCTGCCCCAGTAGTCAGGAACAGCTCTCCATTGTGGGCTGGCTGCCCATGCCCTTCCTTGTCCAATGCCTGGCTTGTTGCTTTTCCCAGTGTCTGGTCTGCTTTGGCATTAGAGAAGGAAGAAGGGGCCCCTCTGGCTCTCAGATGGCTTCTGCCCATCTGCCCACCTGGCTCCCATTCCCACATTCAGTTTGCCTGTGGTAGGACAGACAGAAAATAATGGCTTGGCTGTCCCTGAAGAGGCAGAATGAGTGTGCTATGAATGAGACCTCATCTGTGACCTCAGCCCTTGAACCCTGCTTCCATCCCCTAATCCCCACCCCGACCCCCGAGCTTGGGGCCTCCTTCCTTGGGTCAGCTCGGTTTGTCTCACTCATGGTTTGCGTTTGCCTTGAGAAAGGTAGCTTGTCACATTTCTTTTCTTTTTCAAAGTCAAAAGATCAGTGTGTTCAGGAGGGCATGGTTTGGGGGTTCCATTTTCTGTCTGAAGCACAGGAAGAAGGCCTCCCCACCCCCCTTGACTTCCCTTGTTCCTAGATGCCTGGAGAAGGTTGCATAGATTCACATGGCAAGGCCTGTTCCTGATGGGCTTCAGGAGAAAGTCCTGGTCCCCACCCTGAACTTGTCTCTGGACATCCGCCCAGGAAGGCAATCCAGGGGGCCTCCAGAAAGATCTCCATGCTACCTCTTGACTCCTCCCATGTGCACATAGTGTCACGTAGTGACCTAGCCTCTGCCCAGGGAGAGGAGAAGAGCCTCCCCCCCCCCCACCCCCATGACTGGGCTGAATCATTTTTATTCTGACAATAACTGTGTAAGGTGATGATTTGTAAATTTTTTTTTTCATAATAAAAAGATCTGGTGAGGAGAGACCTGGTTAGCACTCACTTTGCTAGTGAGCTGTGGCAGGATCTTTGCTGCTGACTCTGTGTCCCCTTTGAGAACTGGACTTCGATTAGGCTCTTGAGAAGAAGACTGTGGGTGCTGTTCCCCTCTTCCAGGTTCTCCCCAGACAGGTTTCAGGTTAGGGTATTTGTCATGTTAACCATTTAGCAACATTGAATTCTAAGAACCTGCCCACATGCCTCAGTGGGAATCTGTTTCCTTTTCCAGCAGAGTTCCCAAAACAATTTCACTGGAGAACCCCCCTGAGGCATGAGTGGCGCTCTTTCATGGTCTTTCCCCAAAGACTCAGCTGCTGGCACTTTTTGGTTTCTTACAAGGAAGGGATGGAGAGAGTGAAGGAAGGAGGAAGGGAGATTTCAAGCAAAAGGGAAAGAACAGAAAGTTCTTGCTTCTTTCTTGAGCTCAGTGACATCTTAAAAACATTTGAGTTGCATTTCTGAGTCCTTGAAAAACTCGTTTCTACTGAAGAAAGCTCAAGATTTATAGTATGTCAGGCATCAGAATAAAATGTGTCTGAATTCAGGCTAGGAAGTAAAGGGTTAAGTGAGACTTTTTTAGTCTGTGGTTTCCTTCTTGCCATTTTGAAGGCCTATTCACCTAGTTATCTATCCATTCATCTACTTACTCATCTACCCTTCCATTCACCCATCTACCTAGCCATCCTCTCTTCCCTTCCACCCACTCACAGACTCAGAAGACACCTTAGTGGCCATCTGGCCCAGCCCTTATCCAAAAAGAATCCTTGCTGTAACCTATCTGACATGTAGCACATCACCCATCAACAATACAAACAAAGTTATTAAGTGCTCGCCATGTGCAAGACACCATGCTGGGCAGAGGGGATACACAGGCAAAACCCCCCCAAACATCTATCCATTGATCCATCCAACCACCCATCTAGTCACCCGTTTACCCACTCATGCATCCACCTCTTCATTTACTTGGCTCCCTTGGCTCCCTACTCATCCAGTCCTCCATTCATGAGTCCTTCTACCTATTCCTATACTTACTCATCCAGGATTCACCCATCCACCTACCTGTTCATTCATCTGTTCATTCCCTTCTTTTCAGTTCTGTCTTCCATATCTCTCATTTCTTTTCCAGTTTAATCCTCAAGCACTCTCATTCCATTTATAAACATGTTTTTAAACTTTTTAACCTCTTGCTTCACCTCTTCCAGGAATTCTAGTTGAGTTTGTGCCCAAGCTGGGTTTTTCTCTGAGCCTTTGCTTGGAGTCATGCTCCTCCTTTACATTTCTGTCTTGAGCATTCCTGACACCATAATAGCTCATTATGGTAGGGCTCTTTTTTTGTTTACTCATTCCTCCAACCTTCTTCCTAACCTCAGTCTTGATGTTAGAGCTGGGCTTCGTTGTACTTATATCCACTCATCCATTCATCCACCTATCCTATCTCCCATGCACTCATTCATCTATTCATTTGTCTGTGTCATCTACTCTTCATTCACATGTTCACTCGCTCACCCCTCTACTAATCCATCCATGATCTATACCCACCCATCTATCTATCCACTGATCCGTTAACTTACCCATTCATTGATCCACCTACCAACCCATCCATCTCCCCATCTATCCATCTGCCTATCTGCCTGACCTTCATCCATCCATCCATCATCCATCTATCCATCTCTCCACACAGTCTGCCATCCCCTGAAATGAAAGCACTGCCTGTGGGGAGTTTAAGCTAAGTCCACACTGTTATTTGTGCTTCCCTGCTTTCCTCTGTGGATATAAAGTTTGAGGGACTTTGTACTCCAAAGAAATAGAAATATGCAAAGGAAAGAAGACAAGGCAAGGAAAGTGTGTGGATCCATCTTTTGTTTGGAGCAGCCTCTGAGGGAGACTGGATGGCTGGGCCAAGGAGTTGCCAGGTAGCTGTTGGAGCTGATGAGAGGCCTTCCTTTCCATTTTAGTTGAAAATACATGTTCATATTCCTCAGTGATAGATGTCAGTTGTCTCCATAGAGGCATACGATGCTTGTTGGGTTGCAGTGGAAGGATAGATGTTCTGTCCTTGGTGCGTGTGTGTGTTAGGGGGTGGGGATGGGGGGGATACTGACCTGGGTTGACCAGAAAGAACAATGAACTAATGTCCTCTGTGTGCCTCCAGGGCCTTTCCTTGGAGACCCTGAAGCAGTGATCCTTCAGCTCACTGCATGTAGGGAAATGGCTGTTCTTCTAGGGTCTCCAAGGTCCTGTCTGACCCCTGCTGGGCCACAAAGGCCAGCGGTAACCCGTATCTCTAGCACGCCCTCCAAGCAGACAAATGGATGAGTGTGCATATGATATTTGGGGAGAGCCATCCATTTTCTCAGGCTCCTCCTTCCACGATGCTGGACAGCTACGTACACTTTTTCCAAGTATTACCGATGAGCTGTTTCTCTTGCCAAACTTCTGCTGGAGGAGTAGCCTATGACATGTTTAAACATCCCTCCCTCCCTATGGCAAAGGCCTTTTCCCCTTTCCCCACCTCTTTCTCTAGTTCCTCCTGGTGAGTGTGGCTTGGTCCTTCCTGTGACTCCAGGGCTTCTCGGCTCCCAGAGCCTCAGCCCGGGGGCAGTGGCAGAAGGGGCAGAGAGGGCCAATGGGCACAGTAGAGATGGCTTGAGAGAAAAAAGAACCTTGATGTTTCCCTGTGAATTAGTGAGTTGTTGCTTCCCCACAGTAGTCACAGGTTGGCCGTCATGATGTCTGGCGTCAGTCATTGTGGTGGGCGATGGCTACGCTTGCAAGGCCCTGCCTGTCTGTCCTTGTCAATTTCTGTGTGTCTGTGCTCTGTCATTGGCCACTGACCGGCTATCTATGAAGATTCTTTGATTGTCTAGTTCTGATTTCTTTCTGCTGAGCTAATTCTGCTTTACCATTGGTCTTCACTTCCATCCCTCTCTTAATAGATGTGCTTCTTGTTGCTCAAGTTTCCTGAGATTTGAAGAAGGGTCTTTGTTACTCCACGAGCCTGTAACAAGTCCATTCCTTTGCCTCTTGGGCTGTTTATTCTGACTGAATCAGAGAACATTAGAGATGGAGGGGATCAGAGAGCTCATCTAATCCAACCCCCACCATTTTACAGAGGAGGAAACCGAGGCCCAGAGAGGTGAAATGCCTTGTCCAAGGACACAAGGCAAGTTAGTGGCAGAGTCAGGGACTCAAAGGCAGGTCCGGGGCTCTGTCATACCACATTGCCTAGCAGATGCTGCTAAAGCTCTCCGCCCAAGTGTAGATGAAGCCCAGCAGAGGACAGTGCAGCCAGCTAGACCGGGTCTCTGTGATGCTCTGTTCAGCGGGTGACATGGGGATGTGGGCTGCACGGGTGTTCTGTGTTGGGCCCTTCAAGGCCATCGCCGGCCACAGAAGAAGAGATGATGAGGCTCAAGGTTATTGGCTAGCCAGAAACTTGTGCTTGTCCTTTGGATGGGTGGAGTCTGTTTTCAGGACCCTGAGGTTGGAGGGGAGAGGAATCTGGTTTTCCAGAGACCCAGAACGGAAAGGGCCCCGGAGGGTCCAAGCGACAAGCCTGTGATCTGAGGAAGCTTGTGAAGCGGGTGGTTCCTCTGTTGTCATATGCGAAGGGCTTCACTGGCCCCTCCAGGTCTGGGCCTGCAGCAAGTAGCTCCTGTTTTTTATTCATCCAGGCAGAATTCTCCTAAGTCCAGATAGTCAAGTGGGGCTGATTTTCCCAGAAGTGAAGGCATGGGCCTGAGGGCTGAGTGGGTAAACATTGGCAGATGGCAAATGCCACTGGCACAGGCAGCTTGCTGGCACTCCAGCGTGTTTGGCTGGTGTTGCTTTGAGATGCCCACCATGGGCTGGCAGTACTCCTGGCATAGCACAGCAGGCAGAATTTCTAGAAAGACAATGTTTGTGTGTGTGCGCGTGCGTGTGCAAGCATGTGCGTGAGTGCTCCCTGCTCACTCCCTCAAATGATTTTAGGCTTGGCATTGATGTGAATTCTGTCACCACTAACCCGGATCCCTGCCCCTCCATGCCTCGACCTCCTGGGCAATTCATTTTCCGAAAAGCCTCTAGAAGGCCCCATCTCCCCATTCTGGAGGCTTGTGCCATTTGGGAGGCACTGGGCTAGTGCTCAGGCTGCCTGCGTGGGCCAGCCCCTTTCCCTATCAGGTCCTTTTTTGGTGTTCTCTGTGGTTATGCTGCTGGTCTGTGGTTTGCGCTCCCGTGCCCTCTCTCCTCATCCACGGCCTCTGGCCTTTGGGTTCTCGGGAGAATGTGGGGTTTCTGTGACGTGAAGCCCGGTAGGTCCCCCAAGAGAACTTTGGGATTTGAAAGGTGGGCTTTTGTAGCAGTGAGTAGCTCCTTTACAAGGAGATTTCATCCTCATGGCAAGGCTTTGCTGGGAACAGTCCCTCTAGAGCACTCTGACCTTCAGCGAAGTCTCCCTTGCCATGCCCTGACCACCTATGGGGCCTCCATCCCTCAAGGCTTAGCCAACAAGAGCTGCTGGGTCCTCTTCCCCACAATGGCTGAGCTGGCAAGGACCTATAATGATGCAAACCCTCTCCCCCTGGGGTAAAGGAGGCATGGGTTTGAGTTGTGAGCTGCAGAGTGGGTTAGAGCTAGATTTTCTGTGCAATGGGCTGAAATGACCATGAAAAGAAGGATTCTGAGATGGGCCAGAATTCATGCTTGATCAAGGTCCCTAAGAGCTGGGCATGCCTTCTGGAGCAGTGTCAGCTGTAATAAGGGAACAAAGTCACACCAACCTGCCACTGTAGTGTGCAGAAAGCCCTTCCAAGTTGGCGGCTGAGTCTAAAAGTGCTGCTCTCCCTACTGTGCCCAATACCTTTGTGCCCAATACCATTCCCACTTCTCAATTAGCCATGGCTGTCTGGCCCTAGCAAGCATCAGGCCCAAAATAGACTTCCCAGCATGCACTGCAGAGTGGCAGGGGAAGCCAATGACTATGGTCATTCTGCAATGGTGAGCTGCCAGTCTGTTGCAACCCTCCCTCCTCCAAACTGTCTTGCTCCTTCAGTCCTCAGTCTGGCCAGCCCGGGTGCCTGGGGAGCTTGCCCAGCTCCGCATCTGCTCATGATACTCAGGCACCATCTGTTGACTTGGAGTCCAGTCACAAGGCTACACCTTGAGGTGGATGTCAAGTGATAATGATGGGTCAGCTCAAGTGATTCTGAGAGTTGCCATTGGGGGAACAGCACTGCCCCAGGGTGTGGCTGCCTAGACCTGGTAGCGAGGCTAGCCACCTTCCAGTCTGGCAGTGGACAGAATTGTAAGTCAAGGTTTTAGGAGCTCTTCTGGGCTAGAGGTTAAGCCTTTCAAACCCAGCGTCAAAGGGGGTGAGGGTTAGTTGCCATCTCCACCTCAAGTTGGCCTTGCTGTTTGCTGGTGAGGTGGGTAAAACTCCAGGGGCAGGAGGGAGGACTTAGAGGTCTCATGGATCTGAGCAGATCTGCTCGTCAGTGGCTGAGGAGCCTCACTTATCATGGGGGCATAGGGTGCGAGGTGGTGCTGGTTTTCAGTAGCAGGCTATGGGCAGTCTCTGCCCTCCATCCAGGAAGCGGGGCCATGCCCTCGGCTGGGGAGGCTTGTCCCATTTCTCCACATGACCCCCCTCTAGTCCAGGTTCCACTCAGCTTGGGCTTCTAGGCTGGTATGACTTAGGGATGCAGGTACTCAGCCAATGGGGAATGGAAGCCAGAGCATCTGAGACTGCTGCAGGAGAAGGGACTGGGGTGACGCATGTCATCTCTTCTATCGGAGGACCTGCCTGCCAGGGGCTCAGTGGCCAGAGCTGGAAGGGACCTCAGAGGAGACCTAGCTCACTCAACTCCTTCATTTTCTGGAGGAGGAAACCCAAGGGCCCAGAGTGTGGAAGGGACCTATCCAAAGTCACCCAGCAAGTACAAAGTCGAGCCCCATCTACCGATCCCTTACCCAGGGCTGCTGCTTCTTTACTATGTGCTCCTCTGTCATATGGGCTCAGTCCCAGAATCCCGTACCTTGTTAGTGGCTTGAGTGTACAATGTAAGCCTGGCTGGGAGAGCCAGATCCCATGATCCTTGGTGGGCTCCCACACGAGGCCTTTAAGGGAGCAAGAGCCCGGCCCTGGCTGGTGACTGGCATGCCTTGGCCAGCTGCGCTCCTAAAAGGGCTTCGCTTCGAAGGGTCCGTGGGTCTGGCCCAGCCAGGGATCTCCTTTCATCCGCAAATGTGAGTTGGCTGTGTCCTGTCCCATCCTGTCCTGTCCTGTCTTGTCCTGTCCCATCCCACGCCAACCGCTCTCCCTCTTCCGATGCCAGGTGGGCTGGGCTGGGTTGGGGTTGGGGAGCTGGGGGTGGATCCCAATGTGAACTTCTTTGACATTGTGGTTGACGCACTAGAGATTGACTATGGCTTCTGCATGACTGTATCTTGAGTGTAACAAATATTGCTGTTCGAAGCTTGGACCTCCAGTCCTGTGAATAAAAATGACCTGAACCGCACACTGCCTGCCACGTCTTGTCTTCTCTGTCGCTCCTGGGCTGCCTCCTCCCCTTGCCCCTGCCTTGGCCTTACCCCTGTCCTGGCTCCCACCAGTGAAGGTGATGCCACCTCCCAGGGCCTGCCTGCCCAAGGGGTGCCCATGCCTTGCTCAGGACCGTGTCCTGTGTAAAGTGCCTCCAGTATATGCACGTGGCTGGAGAAACAGCTTCCATGTGTGTGGTGCTCGAAGGTTTCATCCATCCTGATGCCCGCTGGACAGCTTCCGTTGGACATGCCATCAGTGTCTCAGACTTGACATGCCCAACACAGAAGCCATTCGATTTCTCTACCACTCCTGCAAACCGCCCCCAGTAGACTCAGGAAGACCTGACTTCCCATCCCTTCTGGGATGTTTACCACCTATGTGACTCCAGGCAAGTTTCCCCTCTCTGAGCCTCAGTTTCTCCATCTGGAAGACGGGGGAAATAATTGTAGTTCTGGCCTCATAGGGTGGCTGGGAAACAAATGAAGTGAAACAAATGCTTTGCAAACTGAAAGTAGCCATCAATTTATTACCACTGTTCTGGGGGTTGGAGACCTCATAGTTATCCTCAGCTCTTCCATTCTCCAGCCCTCCTCACTGCTAGGCCTTTGCCCAGGCTGTTCCCCATGCCAGGAGTGCATTCCCTCCTTGCCTCTGAGAAGTTGAGCTCAGGTGGCCCATACTTTCAAGGGCCTCGGTTACACCACGGGGCTTGAGGCTGGCCCTGGGCCTGCTGAATCCTGGGCTCTAACGGGGGAGGAACCGAGAAAAGGAAGATGATGTTTCTTCTGATGGGAAAGGGCATTCAAAGGAGCGGTCATTTGCACATGAAAGGGCAAGGGAGCCCACTGATTCGGTTGTCTGCCCAGTGCCATCTCCTCCCCCTCTTGCGTGGGGGAGGGCAGACTAGCTGTGGAGCTGCTGAATCCTCCATTTGGGAAGAGTGCCAGTCAAGAAGGCCTTGTCAGCCCAGTCTTTATGCCTTCTCTTGCCCAGCAAGGCCAGGCAGATGGCTCTCTCTCCCCACCCCCACTTCCCATTTGCAGAAGCACAGGGCATTCATTGCCTGGTAGGGCAGTCTGATAGTGTGGCCCCAGGGCACTGGCAAAGTTCCTGAGGGTCCTCTGGCTGAATTCGAAGCTGGAGGTGGCACAGAACGTGGCCTTCATCAGAACAGCTTCCACTGACATCAGCACGTCCACCAGTGTCATCCGAGGCCATGGCGGCCCTTTGGCCCTGGAATCAGAAGCGTGAGCTGTGCCTCTGTCACACCGGTGTTGTGTGGCCACCCGTCCCAGCTACGCTGTGGCATTTGTGGGGAGGCACACACACTTTACGGGAGAGGTGTTCAGTTGGGGCGTTTTTGATGACGCCATTCCAGGAAACAGCTGGACTTTGAGCTCATTGGGACCCCTGGATGACTGCCAACATGGCAAAGCCCCATAGAAAGCCCTGAACCTGGAGAATGGTCCAACTGGTGAGCGGTACGGCGGGCACTAACTTACTCCTTGACCAGTTGCATCCATCGTTCCCCAGGAAACATAACCCTGCTTTTGCCTCCAGAAGTTCCTTCCAGAAAGAGGTCTTCGTCAGTGTGGGCTGGACAGAATTTCTTCTACGGCATCCCTTACCACCTCCATCTTTTTGTTCTGCCATCACTCTGATGCTCTATTCGTGACAATTACCTAGCACTTCTACAGGTGGCAGGGCACGTTCCACATAGCATGTGAACCCCTCGAGAACCCTTGGAGGTGGGTGCTGCTGGTATTACCATTTTACAGATGAGGAAAGTAAGGCAAACTCATGAACTGATTGAGGGGCACTGGCCGGCCTGCCGATAGCCCAGCTAGGGAGAATGAGGCAATGGATGAAACCATGTGTTCTGCATCCCAGGGTTGGCCCTCCACCCAGCAGGCCACTCAACTGCCTCGGGTTCTTTCTCCAAATCTGGCCCTCTTTCTGGGATGGCCTGAATCTGGGACTAATGCGCCCCCCTCCCCTGTCAGCAACCAGGGGTCCAATTAGCTGGCTGTTGAGACCTTCCCAGGCCCTGGCTATGGAGGGGCGCTTCAGCCTGCAGGCAGCCAGAAAGGCTGCCAAGGGGAAGAAGCCAGAACTCCTTTCCCAGGGTCCAGGTGGGGAGTTGGGGAGGGGACAGACACTGGACACCAGGATCCTGGGACCTTCTTACAGCAATGGGGCAGCCCAGCTCACTGCCCTCCTGGGATCCATTGGGCTGGCCAGACCGAGGGAACATGCCCACAGCCAGCTGGAGGGTTCTGAGCTTGTAGCAATGGCGGAGGGGTGGCCACCACAGTCAGGAAGCCAGCCTGCTGCCCCCCCCTCCCTGGACAGGGTTCTTCGGCACACGGCAATATTGCCATCTTCAGGCCAGACGAAGGTCTTGCATCCATTCCCTACCCATCCGATGGTTTCACAGCCCAAAGGTAGCCTCACGGGATGCCTGAGCTGGAGGGTATTTGGGGGCCCCTCTAGGTCAAGCCTCTCATTTCCCAGCAGAGCCAAGTCAGCCCAATCCATGCAGTGGAAGCCAGGGCCCCATTTGGGTTTGGGCTCTTCCCACGGAGGCCTCCTCAAAGGCCCAGGCCCACCGTGAAGGAGGCCCCTGTGCTTGCCTTTGCCCAAAGCCATGGAGAGCAGCTCTCGCTCATTGGCATCCCCAAGGCACTTTTGCAGTGGGGAGTTCTCTACCTTTTGAACCAGCCCATTCCACTGGCTGCCACGCAGCTTGGCAGGAAGCTTCTTCTCTGTGCCCGGCTCCTAGCCCAGAGAAGGTCTAGGCCCTGATCTGGAGGTTTGTGTCCATTCCGAATGGGCCTAATCCAGAGTGGCCATTGGACGAGGCCTCCTGGGGATTCAGGTCACTGCCTGCGGGGAACCATTTGTCCCTTTGGTCGGTGGATGGCCAAAGTGGAGAGGGCAGTGGAAGTATTTACTGGTCGCTTGTTTCCTGGTGCTCAGTTCCGGGCACAACCTTTTGAGGAGGAAGGTCATGAGCTGGAGGGTCTGGAGTCCGTGTCCTAGGAGGAGCAGTTGAAGCAACTGGGGACGTTGAGTCTGGACATTCCCAGGAGTGGAGGAAGAAGGAGCCTGGCAGAAACAACCCAGGTAGATTTGGGCTGGATGCGAGGCCAGAATTCCCGTTCTGGCGGCCCAGTTCTTAAATGCCTACTTGGTGGCATCCCCTTCCAGCCCCAGGCTTGGGGGCCAGCCTCTCCCCTCCCCCCTGGCCCATTCACAGAGGCTCAAAGTCAAAGGGCCAGGCTTCATTGGGGAAGTGACGCTTAATAAATGTTCACCGAAAGGGTTGAATGACTGAATAAATGTAGAGATTTTTATTGAAAGCAGGACGGTACAGTACAGGCAAGCATTGCCTGGGATCAAGTGCAAGGGGCAGCCCAACCGGGCCGCCTTCCATCAGGACCCCCTGGGGAGCCAAAGCCTCAGAGCCTGGGGCACATGATGTGCCATGTGGGACCCATGGGAGACACTGGGGATGGGTCCCCTCCCAGGGGCCTGCAAGTCAAAGAGATTAAAGCTACTTTGCCAATACAGGGCAACTCCACCTCCCCCCACAAAGGTGACTCAAGTGGCAGAGCATCGTGGTGGCTTGGGGCCCAGTTAGTGCCAGCTCCATGGCTGAGACAGCCATCTGCCCTTTGGCAGAGCCTCTGGAAAGTGCCCCCCACTTTAGACAGTGCCCTGGTGGCTTCTGAGCAGTTTGCCCACTCAAGGGACACTGGGGGTCACTGGGCCTAGATCTTCTCCATCTTGTACACAGGTGAGAAACTGAGGTCCTGAGGAGGGAGGAGCTGGCACCGGCTCCCACCAGGCCCAGTGTGGGCCTCCCAACAAAGGACTAGCCAGTGATCACCAGAGTAGTGATGTCACACAGCAAGCAGGTGGCTGTGGCAGGCCTCCACAACTCCTACCTGTGAGCTCTTTCCTGCCTCCTGGGGCTACCTCCAGAGGTCTCCTAAAGGGTTCCCACATCAGTGAGACCCAACTGGACTCAACTCATAGGCCATGGGATAGCGGGGCATAGAAGAGGGAGGGCCTGAGCTGGAGCCAGGAAGGCCTGGCCTTCAGTCCTGCCTCTGCCTTCCATTTACTGGATGACCAACCTGGGGCCTCAGTTTCCTCCCCGGTAAAATGCTGCCAACCACAATGAGATGGGGATGATGGTCACTGGCTTTGGGGGCATTAGAGAAATGTCAGTTTGTCCTATTATTTCCCATGCTCTTCCTCTGCACCTTGGGCAAGGGTGCTGCCCTTTTCCCAGCTTCCTTTCTTTCCTCTTCTCTCTACTTTGCAGGGCTGTTTCCAAGCGAGTGAGCAAATGGGAGCTATACTAGGTTGTAGAGCAAGGACAGGTAGGCCTGGCTAGTGGAGTGAGCAAGTTGGGCTGCTTGGAATTTTTGGCTTTTCAAATGATTGGTGGCTCGTGGACACATTTGGCTCAGGTGGGCTCCTGCTTGTCCGTCATCTCCAACCCAGCTCAGCAGAAGCTGGCCTAGAGTCCCCCCCACACACACCCTGTTTCCCCCCTCCCCCTCCCCCCTCCTTTCCCCTCCCCTTCCCCCACATCCCTGGACAGAGAAAACAGAGGATTCTGCCAGGGGAGGCCCAGGTCAGGCCTTCAGAGCTCCATGAAGTCATCAGTGGATGCCACCCTGAGGCTGAGGTGCCCGTTGGCAGGTGGGGCATCCGGCCCCCCCTTCTCCCGGAGCTGGAGGGTCCTCAGCTCCCGCGAGTCGCTTGGCTCTCCCGGCAGGGTCACCTGGCCCACAAATTGGTCACACAGAAGGCTCCTGTTCCAGACCTGAAGTGGAAGGATGAGATCTGTGCCCGATTCTGAGGGTTTGCAGCCCCCTGCCCTTGGCCTGCACTGCTCTGCCCCTGCTCACCTGCACCAGGATGGGCTGCTTGGGATTCTTGCGGTAGAAAATTGCCTGGGCGTCAAAGACGGCCCCGAAGCTTTCTTTCTGGACGCGGCAGCAGACTCTTTCCCTCCCGCACTTAATGAGGAGATACAGGCTGGCCCCTGAAACAAAGCCTGGGTTATTTGTCTGCCAGGGGCTGGCATTACCGAAAGGGGGCAGGCTGGCACCGCTTCTTTGGGCCTGGGCCTTGGCTGTCCCACGGCTCCAAGCAGCCATGGATGCGGGGAGGCCCAGGTGAAGCTCTTCTCTCCACAGCTTGGGCCTCTTACTTGGGCCCTTGGGCCTCCTCTGTGGCCTGGGCCCAGGCTGGCCTAGTTCCAGCTCTGGCCACAAGGCCTGCATTGGAGTTGGGGTTTTCACATGGGTTTTACCATTAACTCATCAAGTGACAACTCTGGAAGGCCCCTTTCCTCTGTGGGCCTCAGTTTCCCCCACTGAAAGAGCAGAGAGGCAGACAGGGATGTCTCTTACACTAGGTCACTGCCATACAGTCAGGCCCAGGCCCTTCCAGGAAGGCTTTTCCCGGGGCCCTCCACAGACCCCAGGCCTTCCTATTCTTGGTCACCTGCCAAAAGCAAGCCAGCCCAGCCACTGGCAGCAGCCTGGCCAGAAGGAGCCGCTTGTTGGCAGGGCATGAGCCGCCAGCCCCAGGCAGCACGTGGGCAGCTGCTCCCAGTGGCCATTGTGTGCGGTCCCCAGGGAGCTCTGCTCAGCAGCAGCTCCAGCAGCCAGTTATTGGCAGCTGTTCCAGAGGGCTTGAGGCAAGCCCTGGGCAGAGCGCCCGGCCCCCTGATCTCAGCCAGAGTCAGGGCACTGCTTGTCAGCCACCCACCTACCCACCACACATCTTCTGGTGCCAACTCCTTCCTCCCCTGCCCAATCTAGCCCTTGATTCCTAGACTGCCAGAACTGGAAGAAATCATAGAGACAATCTGGTCTGAATCCCTCATTTTACAGAGGAGGAAACTGAGGCTCTGATTTAGCCAAGTTCACACAGCTAATAAGTAGGAGGCAGATGTTACACAGGAAAGAGTCCTGGGCATGGAATCAGGGGAGGCCTGTGGTCCAGTTCTGCCTCTGTGACAACATGCTCAATTCATTTCGCCTCAATTTCATCATCCAGGAAATGGGTATAATCTCGTAGCACCTCTGGCCCTGGGCTTTTGTGAGACTCAAATGAGATAAATGATGTCCGGCAAGTTCTCCACAAGCTTTGGGGGATCTGTCATCATCAGCTGGTATCTGCAGGCTGGTGTATACTGCTGCCCACCTGCCCTTCCCCGCCACCAACTCCCTCCTTCTTCCTTCCTGTTGCCCAGGCTGCTGGCACAGCAGGGCCCCAAGTCCACGCCCATCCCAAGGGCCCACCCTGCCTGCCGACCCTTACGTCTCGCGCTGTTCTCTCTATTGAGCCCCTCCAGACTGTGAACGCTTAGCTGGGTGATGCGCCGGGGATAGCCACACAGGAAGCTTGCACACCCAGCCTCAGGCTTGTCCAGAGTGAGCTCCCTGCAAGGCAATGAGAAGCTTCTTCAAATCCTGCCACTCACTCAGCAGCACCTTGGCAAGTCCTCATTCTGTAGAGCGACAGCCCAGGCGGCCTCCTGAAATCATCTCATCCTGCCCTTTGCCCGTGAAGGTGCCCTTCATCCGGAGAGTGAGAGCCAGGCTCTCTGGCCTCCCACCCTGAGCCTCTCTGGCCTCCTCTGGAAAACCACAGGCGCTGAGTAGGCTTGTGGAGAGAGCCCTGGCTTCGAATCCTGCCTTGCCCTTTGGACCAGTCACTGGAATATTCTGGGCCTTAGTTCCTCCTTCTGAAGACAAGGGGGGTGGATGGGATGGCCAGCCCCTGAGGCTCCGCCTTTCTAGCTCTACAATCTGGGGTCACCTCAGTGGAGAGGGAGCCAGGTGTGGATATGGGAGGTCCTGGGGTCCAGCCTGGCCTCCGACAGCCCAGCCTTTACCCTCTTCTGCCTCAGAGCCACTACACAGCACTGATTCGAAGACCCCACATCCAATGCAATCCCGTGGGGGCCCCTCTGGAGGAGAACCTGAGCTCAGAGGGGATGTCGGTAAAGAGTCGGAGGAGGAATTCACTGATGTCCCCAGGCCGGAACAGGGTGGGGATGATGATGTAGCGGCCTCTCTTCAGCACCGTCCTCAGGAACACAGTGCGCGAGTCAATGTAGGTGGAGCCCACCACCCTCTCCTGGGTGTGCAGCTGATGGAGACGGTACTCCCGGTTCAACTCCACCTGGGTGAGGGACAGACAGAGAGCCTCAGGCCCAGCCCAGTGCCCCCACAAAGAGGGAGAGGAGGATCCTGGGGACACGCTTACCTTGAAGATCTCAAAGCCAATGATGAAGTTGTCTCCCCGGCCATCCTTGCGGTAAGGGCGCTGATCACGCTGTTGCAGGGAGATGAGCACTTTGTCCTCTTCTTTATTGATGTTGAAGACATACTAAGGGGAGGCGAGGGAGAGGAACCTTAGTCAGGGCTTTCCCTAGCCAAGCCCAGTGCAGAGCCAGCAGTCTGGGACTGAGACCCAGGCCTATCTCTCGAGCTCACTTGCTATGTGTCCCTGGGTTCTCCCAGGGGACTCTACTCTTACCAGTGGTGTTACTCATTCCACAAGGGTCACTGGAAGCAAAATGCTTTGGGACCATTGGGCCTCAGGGGACCCATGGGCATGGGCCTCAGAGAAATGTCCCTCGGGATGATCATCTCGTCCCCTCCTTGGGCCTCAGTTTCCTCCTCCATCATAGAAAGAGTTTGGACAACATGGCCTTCAAGTCCTTCCCAATCTGTCCTTCTGTGGTTTGGATTCCAGGCCAGGCAGGCCCTCAACACAAGCGAACTCACTGTTGAAATTTTTTCTGTATAGAATCCCCACTGTTGACCTCCAGTCCAGCTGAACCCTGGAACACTCTGTAGGGAGAATATTATCCCCCTCCCTAATTCCTCTCCTGTAGCCCCAGTAAGCAGATGTTACCAGGAGGCAGTGGGTTACAAGGTCTCCCAGCTCAGGAGAAGATCACAAGACTCAAAGGAAATCAGTTATTATCAGTCTAGCAGTGTTAGCAAACCTATGACACATGTGCCAGAGCATGCCATAGGGGACTGCTCCCTCCCCCCACTCCACAGGCACCTGAGGACATTTCTCCCATCACCCACCCCCTTCTGTCCAGCAGCCCAATGGGAGTGCTTCCTCCCTCCCCTGTCTGGGGTAAGGTGGGGGGCTCACATGTAGCATGAAGGCTGCAGTTTGGGCACTCGGTCTCTAAAAGGTTCACCATCACTGATAGACCTAGTACTCTAGATCCTTCCTCCAGCAACCCAGATTAAATTCCCTCTGAGACTTAGCAGATCGTCTAGTCTCTTTGAGTCATAGTGGCTACATGTCCCCCTCACGATACTCTAGCAATGAACCTCTTGGAACTGAGTCAGGCTGGTTCTTGACCAATGGCCACACAGTCCATCAGTTGACCTGCACTCAAGGCCTTTCCAGTTTTCAAGGAGCTGCTAGAGTTTGGGGTACCCTCCTTGGCAGGGGGAGGGTGTCAGGCGGTACATGTGTCTCTCTCCACAGGATGAGGAGGGGCCTACTTCCTCAGACTGCTAGCATGGCCTGACATGGACTTTCTGGGTTTTTCTCAGAAACCCTGAGGCCACTGGGAGGTGGAAGCAGTTGAAACCTGATTTCTCTTGGGAAAACCTAGCATGGTGCTCCTGGTAGCCCGGTTGCCTGGCTATGACCCAGTATATATGTACTGGCAAGGATGGCAAAGACAGCCAGAGGTCATATGCTCCCCACCGCCCCCAAAGGCTCTCTCAGAGCTCAGAGGACAAGTAGATGCTTCCCAACGGGCATTCCTGGCACTGAAGGGATGGAGGTGATGAACAACTACCCTCAGGCCCCACCTCTCTAGCAGCTGCCAATGACATTTCATGGGGTAGGAGGAAACTGAGGCTCAGAGACACAAACTGATTTCTTAGACCAAAGAATGTCAGAGCTGGAAGGAATCTCAGAGATTATTTAGTTGGACCCCCCTGTTTTCCAGAGAGGGCCATTCAGACACTGAAAAGGTCAGGAATGTCGGCTCTGGGAGTTACTTTAGAGAGCGTCTAGCCCAATCCATTCATTTTACAGAGGGGAACACTGAGGTTCAGAGAGGGACGGGACCATTGCCAAGGCCCACAGCCAATAAAATGAAATCATTTGGCCTCTCCCCAGAAAAACGATGAGTATGGCTCTAGGACAGGACAAACAGGCAGGCTTGCTGGTTATGGGGAGGTTAAGTGGCCACATAATGCCAAGGCAGGACCCAATTGTAGTCATTCTCATTAGGGAAGGGAGGGGAGGGAAGGCTTGAGCTCAAGGAAGATGGAAGAATTGTGGGGCAGAGCCTCTTGGCAAGTTTCAAAAAGGAGACAAAAGACCAGTGGGCAGTTTATAATCAAAGCAATGTGGTGGGGCCAGGGGTGGGGGTGGGGGGCGCAGGGAAGGGGTGTCTGGCCTAGATCGTCCTTCTGGGATATTCTGTTTCATGTCCTCAGTCCTGCCCCTCCACCCTGACTGGCAGGAAACTAGCTGTCCACTCCTCACTGTCTCCAGGACTTCGGAATCAAAGGGACTACAGACTGTCCAATTCAGCTGGGCCCTGCCCAAGAATCCGCCCCAGAACATCCCTGATAAGGACTCCTTCAGCCGCTGCTGCACCACTTCCCAGGAGGAGGAAGCTCTCGCACTTGGGGCCAGTTCTGGCCCTCAGGAAGTACTTCCGGGTGCCTGGCCTAGAGCAGTCTCTTTCCTGCGGGACTCCAGGTGCTGCTGCCTTTCTGGTCCCCTAAGCTAGCTCACTTCATGTCTCGGAGAAGCCTTCTCCTCTCCAAGCTCTGCCCCAAGACCCCAAGGCAGGGCCTGCCCATGAGCTTTGGGGGAGCTGCCTCAGTTTCTAAGGGACCAAGCCATGCAGTCTCTCTCTTAAGAGCTCATCTTCTCTTTTCCCTTTGGGAAAATGTGTGTGGTGGGGAAGAGAGGACAGGCTGTACTACAAGGGGTCCAACGGGCCAATCCCAGCTTGGGCCCGACCTCCTTGGCCAGCTTTCCACAGCTTGGCTGTTGTCGGACCCAGCCACATTTATCTGTGCAGCTGCAGAGGACTCAAGAGGCTGGCTGGCCTGGAGGAGGGGGCCCGCCTTTGTGGTCCATTTAGGACGCCTGCATATTAGCCCTGGAGTCTGGGGCATGAAAGTGCCTTAGGAGGTGCGAGGCCGAGAGAGGCAGCCGGCTCTCCTCTCTCTGCCTCCTCCCTGTAGTGGTGGGCCACTGCTAAGCGACCACACAGCAAGGGAGGGAAGGAAGCACGCTGCAGCATCCACTGTGGGCCACACTGAAGCTGAACCGTGTGCCCATTGTGCCTGAGGGGACACGCAGCTGATGCTGGGGGGAGGTAGGGGTGGGAGATGGGCTCCCCTTGAAGGTCCGGGGCTCAAACCTGGGGGTTCTGCAAGAACGTAGCACGGTTGTTGAAGCAGCCTCCAGCACGATTGATCAGGGGGTCGTCATCATGGATCCAGGCTCCTCGAACCATGGCCTTCTCCCAGGTCTTGTGGATGCTGAAGATGGAAGTGTTCAGATTCCGGCAGATGTCCACATCGGTGAAGTTGTTGCACCAGTCATCGAAGGCCATCCTACAGGAAAGAACCGTGGGAAAGGAATGAAGAAGACACTGGGTGTCTCGGAAAACCAGAGCATCGGAGGACTCAGAGACAGGCTAGTTTGATCATCCGGGCCAGCAGCGTTGCCTTTTCCTTTGGTGTGCAGGACACACCCTCATGTTGCCAGCTACTTCTGAGAATGCATGCCACATTCTATGCCCACAGTCCCCCACCTCCCTAAGAGAAGGAGTGAAGTGCATTTCCTTAGTTCTTCTCTAAAGTCAAGCTAGCTCATGTTACAGAGAGAGAAACCGAGGCCTGGAGATGGGAGGGGCTTGCTTTATGCCACACAGGAACTCGGTGAAAGAGTCAGGATTCTAACTCAAGCTGTCAAAAACTCTTTCCCCTCTGTGAGTTGTGGGCAATGGCCCCCAGCCTTCGGCTCCCATGCTCTAAGGCTGTCTCTTCCTCCCCTACCAGGAGGTAGGAGGAAGAGTCATGAGTACCAGGCCTGCCTCTACCACTCAAGTGCCACGTGAGCACAGGCCAAGGCTTTCTCCAAGCCGGGCCTCAGCCTCATCCTCTGTACTGGGATGGGGTGAAAGCACAGGGACTTAGAGGAGACTGCTAGTTCTAAAAATGTCCCTCCAGAGTCTGAGATGGACACCAGGGGTCAGCCTGGCCTGTTCCTCTGCCCTAGAGCTGGTGGCAGGCATACCATGGCCCAGTCTGGGCCACCGTCCCCACGCTCTGACTGCTGTCCTGGTCTCTAGGCTGTCCCCAGGCGTCCCCACAGCTGCAATATGAATCTCCAGACAGTCTGGATCTGGCAGGGAGGCTCCCCCCAAATTCCTCTCTGAGGCCCACCTTTGCAGCCTTGTTTCACAGTCCTTTTCTTCTGTCTGATGCCTCTCTTCCCCCCGGGCAGGCCCCGAGCCCTGGAGTGCCCTTGTGCTCGAAGCCACAGCCCAGGCCCCCCTCTCTGAACACCCACCTCCTGGCAGAGGCATCCTGCCCTCCTCAGCTTGTCCAGAATGCTTTCCCCGAGTGGCACGTGGGTAAGGTGAGAGTCCCACATCACACGCCAACTGACAGTGCGACCAGAGGCATGTCACACCATCTGGTACACAGCATCAGCGTGAGAGTGTCTCTAAGGTGGTATCCTGACTCAATGGCCCAACAGAAACATAGGAGAGTGGCTAGAGGCAGAGAGTCCTGAGTCCAAATTATTCTTCCTTGCTGTGTGATTGTGGGCAAGTCACTTACCCTCTCTGCCTCTGTTTCTCCACCTCTTAGTCATTCCCTCAGCATTTATTAAGCACGTGGTATGCACCAGGCACAGAGCTAAGTGCTAGCAATCAAAGGAAAGGCAAAACCAGTTTGGCTTTCAAGGAACTTAGGAGAGGAAGCAGCATGCAGCCTGGGCATGTGGAAAGGACAGTAATCTCAGAGGGGGCAGCACTAGCGGCAGGGTGACTGGGGTGGGCCATCTGCAGGAAGCGGGATTGGAGCTGAGACCTGAAGGAAGCCGGAGAAGCAAAGAGTTGCGGGTGAGGAGGGAGAACCTTCCAAGCATGGAACACAGTCAGCGCCAAGCTGTGGAGACTGGAGAAAGAGTACAAGGAACAAGCAGGTGTAGCTGGGCTGGCCACTAAGGTATGGCTGGGAGTGAGGTAGAAGAAAGAGGCAGGTTCTGAAGTGCTTGGAATGCCCAACAGTGAGCATTTGGGCAATAGGGAGCCACTGAAGTTTATTGAGGGGGGTGGTGACCCAAGCTTTAGCAAAATCCCTTTGGTGGGATAACAGAGGATGGACTGGAGTGAAGGGAGGGAGGCTGGAAGCAGGCAGACCACTCAGCAGCTGTTACAATAGTCCAGGAGAGAGGTGAGAAGGGGGCATGCTGGAGAGAGTGAGGAGCCCAGGGTGGCTCACTGTAGGCCTGACTGAGGGTGCCCTCGACACTGATAAGGAAGTTAGGAAGCAGGAGGGGCCTTGTGATCACAGCCTTGTAGACAGAACTGGCCCCCAGCCCCAGGAACAGCGTGGTCCAAGGGGCCACAAAGTCAGATGTGACCGAAGGACAACAAAATGTGACCTATGCCAGGATAAAATTGGGCCAAGGGCCAGAACAAGGCTAGGCTGGGTGCTGGAGAGACCAAGACGAAGCTCCCAGAGGCCCCTGCTGTACCTGGGGCATCCTGCTATCTTGCTTCCTCCCTGTCCCTCTAGCCCAGGCCTGGGAAGCAGCAGCTGTAGACTAGTCGGGTGAGGGCAGGCTCAAGGGTCTTGCTCAGTGGCTTTGGGCTTTCAAGGGAGAGCTGAAAGTCGGAATCCAGCCCAGGGAAGCCTTTGCTCCTCTACTGGAAGGGCCAGAGAGACGTGGCTTCCTTAGCGCCCACTTCCCCAGGCCAGAAGGCTCCTTTCCTTACCAGAACTCTCCGTCATCCGTCACACTGAGCCCCAAGTTCTTCTTCTCCTCCTCACTCACTCTCTGCCACTCCTCAGAGCTAAAGGGCAGAGAATGGAGGGATCAGATCCGCGGCTAACCCTGATGTCGGCCCACAGTGGAGGGATGGATTCGCCCCTTCCACGGCCCTCCTCCCCTGGAAGGCCTGGCACGCTTCTCACAAAGGGCCCCACTATCTCGGCTGGCCAGTCTGTGACCAGTGGCCTCCGCTAGGTCTCCAGCTTCTTCCTGGAGGGAGTGGGCCTCGCAAGGCCATTGGAAGGAGCAGGCAGAAAGCTCCTGGCCTTAAGTTAGGAGGAGGCAAGAGGAAAGAGCCCCAGCTCCCTTCCTGGGGGCCTTGGGCTCTCCTAGGGAAGGAGTCAGGGCTCGTGCTAAGCGCCTGAAGGGAGTCCCCACATCTCAATGCACTTTGCTCCACCACCACCACCATTTACTGACTCACAGAACAGAGAATGGCAGAGCTGAAAGACACCTTAGAACACAGAACAGCGGTTCTCAGCGCTAGAACATAGGAGGTTAGAGCTAAAGGCAAAGCCCGAGCCGGAAGGGGCCTCAGACATAGAGCAGAGCAGGCTTGCCGCAAGAGCTTCCCTACCCTTAGAACGTTCCTTTTCGGAGCTGGAGGGAACCTCAATGATCACCGCATTGATTTTACAAATGAGGGTCCTGCTTTGAGGTCGAAAGAGAGCCAGCCATGAATGCCCGCCGAGCCCAAGGCCGTGACCCTGTGTCTAGCAGGAGCTAATGGGGAGTAGCTGGAGCTCCTGTGCGCAGGAAGCCCAAAGGCACCAAGGGTCAGAAATGACGGGACTCTGACATTTCACAGATAGGGTTTGGGGCCAAGCTTGAGAGGCTGAGAAAGCAGGAATTGCATGGTAGAGGAAAGAGGACTGCAGTCAAGAGATGCGGGTTCAGGTCCTGCCTATTTCACTAGCTGTGTGACCCTGAGGCTCAGCTTACTCCTTCTGTAAAATGGATCCAACAGTACCAGCACTGCCAACTTCCTAGGAGTGTGGTGGGGAGAGTGCTTTGTAAGGTGGAAAATGGTGAGGAATGAGAGCAATTGGGATTCTCTCCTGTCTTATGGAGGGCTCAGTGCCAAGGGTTAGCCCATGTCCAGGCACACCCCAGAGAGCTCACCTGTCACTCCAGGGCCCGTTCCACTCCCGCCTGCCCCATGGGTTCCTCATCCGGATCATGAACAGCTTTTCAGCCTTGAAGAAGCCCAAGAGCTGTTCTCCAAGGCGCAGCTTGCGCACTGCAGTCACTGAGTAGGCGTGGCCCTTCACCAGACCCTGCTCCGTGGTGGCCAGACGCTCATTGGCAAGCTCAGCCTACAACCCCGAGAGCCCAGAAAGGCACAGAGAGTGTTGGGAGCCACCCAATACTTCTCTGTCCCACATACACTTGCACTCGCTTCCCGGCCCCTCTGATCTCTCTTCTCTATGCAGGTGCTCAGCTGGGTCAGTAGGGGAGAGAAGCAGCCTCTGACCTCCCTGGGGCTTGGGGAATTCACTGTCAAGATCTCCAGGGAGCCCTATGAAGGCCTACAGTGTGGGGGGCTCAGGTGAATCCAGGCTTGCTATGTGGGTGAGCTCACTCTACTGAAACCCTTTCCAAGAGGCCTCAGGCCTGCCCACCTGGGACCCAGTCTGGTATTCTGGGGCTGTGACCACTTTGGGTCTAGCCTTACACCACTAGTTACCATGTGCCAAGGACCAGGGGCTGAGACCAGGCTCATCATGGTGGATCGACGGGTGGGCCTGGGCAGCCTGCCCTTGATGGCCAAGGCTGGCTCCCCCCAGGCCCTGGTTTGTGTCAGCCCTGATATTCAGGGAAGCACATGTGGCCCCACCCCTCAGCCTGGCATTCGGGGAGGGGGCCGCCTGGCTCCACTCCAGTAGGATGGACACATTTGGCAATAACAAGACTTGTAGGACCCAGGAAGGAATATTCCAATGAAGGTCTGGCTGTCTCTTCCCTAGCGGCCTCCAGGCTTGGGTCCCAACAACATTCTTTGGCCCTTCCCCAACTTGGGGGGCTTTGCGGTGCTTCTGCTGCTGGGACCATGTTCTCTACTCGATGGGCGTCTTCTCCTCAGCCCTTGCCAGCTCACTCACAGTCACATCATTCATTCATATATTCGTGTGCTCATTGATTCATTGATGCAGGCATGCATAGACTCATTCCAGAAGGCCAGGCCTGAGGAGGTCCTCTGTGCCTGCTGGTGCCCGAGAGACAACATACCGTAATAGAGCAGCTGATGAGGCCCCCTCTGCTGTGGGCCTTGAGCAGATCCTCAAAGAGCTTGGTCTGCTCCAGGAGAAGCTTGCCATAGTTGCCCTTCCTCAGGTCGATGGATTCAGACACAGCCCCAGTGAAGTCCGTGATGGCGTCCGCGGTGTTGCCACCATCTAGAGCCTCGTAACAGCCCGCCAGCCTGGGAGCAGGAGTTGGAGGGGAGAGGAGAGATGCAGGGGAGCAAAGGAGGCAGTCAGGGCCAGACCCCTGCCTATACAGGGAGGCCTGGGGAGTTATCTACAAAGGGGAGGCCCAGAATTCGAGAGATTCGTAGCAAAACATGGCTCTCCCCAATGTGGCAGGACACGTAATTGGAGGCCAGGAAGGCCAGGCCCCACGTGTGGCTAAGCCCTGTTGGTGAAGGGGCACATAGTTTCTCTTTTAAGCCCAAGGGCCTCCATCACAGAAAAACTGGAGGCAGGACTGAGGAAGACCTGGACCAAACAGATCCCATATTTACCAAGAACCAGTTCGCCTGGCCAGTGACCTCCCCATAGCCACAGCCTGGTCTTCTTACTCCCCTGAGGGGACCACATGGCTGTACCTGAGATTCCTCTCAGGGGTGCCTGCCCTCAAGTACAGCTTCCAAGGCTGGGATGCTCATGGCCACATGGCATAGAGAGGAAAAGGTGCTGGGGACCTTCAAGTCTAGGCCAGGGGCTTGAGGCTCCCTCCTCTCAAAGAAATGCTGCTAATCCCTGCCTTCCCTCTGCCTTGTTCATTATATGTTGAGTGAATGGCACCCCACAGTGTCTGGGGGCTCTTTCCAGCTCAACGGGTCCACGGCCAGAGCCTCTTGCCCTGGCTGAGCCTCAGTTAGCCCCTTGCTTACAGCAAGGGAGTCGGGACTGGGAAAGAGGCCAGCACTGGCTGGTGCTGCCGTTCTGGGAACCTGGGAGTTTGTGCCTTAGCTCCCACCTAGTTCTGCTCAGATGCAAATGTTTGGAACCCAGTGAGCCTCAAGGTGAAGGGAGACTCCTGGTGCCCAGTTCAAATACTCCTGCTCCCTTTGACCTGACCTCCCAGAAATTCTTACTTTGCATAGGCCTTCTCCAGCAGGGCACTCCAGAATTCATTGGGCACATTGGAGTGGCAGAAAATCAGCTCTCCATTAATGGTGGGCAGACGGTCATCAATCACCACGTCGGTCCAGTCGCCAAAATGCCAGAAACGGAAGTGGAATATTCCAGCATATTTCTCAGGCTTCCGGGAGTCCCAGTCCTGCTCCTTTGCCTCGGGGATCACCTGGGCATGAGGGAGTGGCAATAGAGCAGTTGGCACTATCTCCTCCTTCTGCCATGCCAGTATACCCAGGAGGAGAGACCACATCCGTCCCTGGGAAGCCACTGACCAGAGGGTTGGCTATGTGACTCAGTGCCAAGGAATGACTCTGCCAGTCTGAGACAGGGGAGGGGTGCACACAATTCCTACTGGTCCTGATGGGCACTGAAGGCCAGAGATAGGTCGAGAGGTACAAGGGCCCACTTGCATCTAGGCCACTCACTGTCTAATCTCCTCACTCACACATGCATGCATTCATTCACTCATTTCTTTACTCCTTTCCTCATTAGCTCACTCATTGATATCTGATGCCAAGGGCTCTGGAGCAGTCCATCCCTCAGCCTCTAGGATGCAATATTTCCTGGGACAAGTTTCTCCCCCTGAGCCTCCCACTGGGGACAGCGTGGCAATGAACCCATGACGTGGCCATCGTCTGTGTCCCGGGAGGCCAGCAGGCCCACTCGTTCTGCCATGGCCGTGATGAGCCCCATCATTTCCTGAAAGGGGCTCTGCAGTGTGTGCATGCCGTTCTGTGGCCAGTGCCCTCAGTTACCTTCTTCCAGAGACTTTCTTGGAGAGCCAGACAGGAACAGGCCGCTACGAACCAACAATTCCCTAACTTGCCTTGATGCAAGTCGTGGGAGCTGATCCCACCCACAAACAGGTGTGGGTTGGCGCAGATGTCCTAGAAACAAAGGCAGCTCCATTAGGGTTGGGAGGTACTTAGGAGAAGAGGCTAGCCTCCCTCACCTCCTTCCAGGCCTTGCCTTATGAGCAAGCAGCCTTCTGGGCTGCTTGGGACATAGTCTCTGCCAGTGAGGACCCCCTTCCCCTCTAAGTGAGCTCATGAATGAGCGAGTGGATGGAGGAGAGAATGAATGGCGAGAGCCAGTAAGGCCCAAGGATGAACCTTAGAGCTTTCATTTCAACAGGGGAATGAATGGCCGAGTCCTGGCCAAGGGACTTGCTCAATGGTGGTGGCACACCGGGAGTCAGTTATGGAGCAGGGAATTGGGCAGAATCTTGCCTCTGTACAAACCTGGCTGGGTAGCTGGATGGGGGCTGGGTATAGCTTGTGGGAAAGGGGTGAATAGGGAGTGCCATATGGGCTGCCAAATGGTGTCTCAGCTGGGTTTTTCAAAGGACCGAGGCAGGCTGTTGCCTCCAGTTTCCTCTTTCCTCCCTTCTCTTCTTCCAGGCTTTTGGGCCCCACTTCTGTCTGGGCTTGGGGAGGAATGTCGGTGGCTAGTTGGTGGTGGCAGGCACCACGTGGCCATTGAACACAGGTGGGCCATTTTCCTGGGGGCCACCTTTCTTACCAGAGTGGGCAGACAGCCTAGAGGTCTGGGGGAAGAGGGGAGGAGAGGTCACACCCGTATATTGCCATGTCTCCCGTTAGTCAGGACTATGGAAGGGAGGCCCCTACCATCTCCCAGCGGTCGGGCTCCAGAGCCAGGCTCTTTGTCAGATGGCTGCTGGAGGTGGCGCTAGCCCTCATGAATACAAACGTCACCGAGCCAACAGAGTGGGTCAAGCCCTCTTTCCCAGCAAAGGTGGGGCTCTTTAGACTGGCCACTGGGATGGCTTGGCCACCCTCTTTCCCTGGGGTATATGGGCAGTGTGGACCCCCCTTCACTCTGGCTATGGCACCAGGGAGATAAAGATGAGAGATGTTCCAGGGACAACCAAGGGCAGACTCAGTCAATGAAGCAGCTGAGAGCACCAGAGCTCTGCTTTGCTACTGAGTCACCACATGACCTTGGCAAGTAGTGCCTTCCTCTCTGGGCCTCAGTTTCCTGATCTCTAAAATGAGGGCTTTAGACTAGATGACTTCTAAGGATCTTGCCAGGTCTGACATTCTGAGTTTCTGTGGTCAAGTCCCCCCTCCCTTTGACAGAGGAAGGAGCTGAGGTTCAGGCAGGGGCCAGACTTGCCCCCAAAGGCCCTCCTTGGCCATTTTGGGAAGGTGGCTTGGCCTGGCTGAGGAAGCAAGTGTAAAGAGAACGGGGAGCATTACCGACAAGAAAGAGGGTATGGGGGTGCTGGCCAGCTGCCCTCTGAAGGAAGCTTCCCCCAGGTAGTAGTTGAGTCATGTTGACATATTTACTCACAGATACCTCCAATCCAGTGCCCTCCTCTCTTCCTCCCAGGCCATCACTCTCGCCTTGCCACCATCTTCAGAAGCCAGGCAAGGGGCTTGGGAGCTATGGGCTGTCTAGGGCCCTGTATCTGCCCTAGCAACCCCAAGTCTCAGCCTCAGCAGCCGGCATCAAGGTTACCTACTCCCACCTGCCGTGGAGCTCACTGGTTCTGTGTTCCCGGCCACCCTCCCTCATCAGCTCTGGCACTTGCTCATGGGATTTTCTGGCCCACACTCCCATAGGCCCCTAGGTGTAGAGTTGGGGCCAGCAGAGAGGTCTGAGGGCCCCTCACACATATGCACACAGATTCTGTTTTCATTGTCATTTGCTCACACAGACACGCCAACAGCCCATGGTCTTGCCTTTCTCCTGGCCCTCCAAGGTGCCCTTCGCCACTGGGATGAGGCTGGGGGTGGCTGGGGGTGGCTGGGGACTGGGAACCCAAACTGCTTTGCCAGACAGGCCCAGAGCAGAGCCTGTAAACAGGTTCTTGGGCCAAACCTGAGGCAACTCTTTCAAGAAGTAGCTGAGATGGGAAGGAGAGAGGACACCCAGAGCCTGGGACTTGGCCAACCATGTGGGCTTGGTCCATTATGGAAAACCCTCTGGACCACTTGGGTGGGAGCGATGAGATCCCAGACTGAGCGTGTGACCTTTTGTCTTGGAATGGAGAGCTGCTTGCTTGAGGCTGCCAGGAGGAGACATCCCAGCCAACGGAGAGAAGAATCATAGGATTTCAGAACTGGATTTCAGTAGAAGTCTTTGAGTCCAGCCCCTTGTTTTGACATATGGGGAAACTGAGGCTCTGATAGAGAGGAGCCCAGAATTTTAGAGCTCATCAAGTTCAATAGACTAGGTGTCAAGAGGTGGGGGGACTTGCCCAGAGTCACCCATTGGGTTAGTAAGAATATGGTGATGCTGAGACCAGAGTTGTTTGGGTTTCTTTGGGCTTATCTGTAGACATAATTTTGCTTAGCCCAAGGGGGCAGGACTAAAAGGAATCAGTCAACCATTTGTTAAGTGCCCACTCTCTGTGCCAGGCACTAGGCTAGGCACTGGAAGGGGGACAATGGGAGAAAGTTGTAGAGGCAAATTTCAGTTCGATTTAAGGAGAGGTTGGAGAGCATAGTGGAAAGGGAGAGAGGACCTAGGTTCAAATCCTGCCTCTGCTCACCACCTGTGTGCCCATGAGCAAGTCACTGCATCTATCTCTGGGCCTCAGTTTTCTCATCTGTAAAATTGAGGGACCCTCTGAGGTTCTATTTGGCTCTAATTTCATGACCCTGAGATGGGTTTGGGGGGCCCAAGAGCAGTTCCCAGCAGTGTCAGCCTCCAATGGGGATGGCTCTCCCCAAGAGATTCTGCCTTCTAGGGACTGGTATACTTCCCCAAAGTCTGCTCTGGTCTGAAAGAGTTCTTTAACTCCCCATGTGCCTGGCACCAAAGTCAAGAAGAGAGCAGGAGCTGCCCTTTGACCCAGAATCCTCCATGATTCTGTGTGTTCCAGCTCAAACTCCCAACTTCCTTCCAGATGAATGGGGCAGAGTTAGGCAGCTGCTCCAGACTCCTGGAATGGGACTTTGCCAAGCGCTTCCCCTCTCTCAACTGAAGGGCTCAGAAGGTGTGATCTCAGAGACCCCTGACCACCAAGAATCTGCCGATCTCTAAGTACAGTGGCATAGGTGAGACAGCAAAGTGCCAGGAAAAGGTTCCAATGAGAGCTGGAGGCCTCTGGGAGCTCATTCCATGGCAGGCAAGATCATTCATTCATTCATTCATTCATTCATGAAGACAAATTAAAATCTTGCCTCACTCACTGTGCAGCCCTGGACAAATCACTTAATTGGTATCTGCCTTAGTTTCCTCATCTGTAAATAAGCATCAAATAGCATCTACCTCCCAGGGTTGTGGAGACGAAATGAGAGAAAATGTGTAAAGTCATAGCAATGTTAACATCCATTCATTCAAAAGGGTTTCTGAAGTCCCCAAGGGTGCTTAATCAGAGTCAAGTCAGGCCCTCTTGTAGCTCCCAGTGTGGAGTGGGGTGGGACACGTCTGCAGAAATTGGGATTACCTTCGATGTGCCTCAGCCAAGCAGAGAAGGCAGCCTTGTGTGCCCCCCCCCTCATCTCAGAAATGTTCTCTTCTCCACTCCTCCCTGAAATGAGTGTTCTCCCTCTGGCCTGGCCTGGCCTGGCCTTTTCAGCAGAGCCTCGCCCTGTCCGGGGGCCCCTGGGCCCTCAGCCCTCGGCAGCGTCCAAGGACAGAGGGGCCGAGCCAAGCTCCGGCCTTCCCACAACGAGACAGGACTGTGCACGGCAGGCAGTGCTGGGATGCGCTCGTTATTATGATTCGTCTCATTCCCACCATTTCCTAATTATTGTTGTTGTTGTCCTAATGTGTACTGGCTGGATTGCAGTCAGGAGGCGTCCCTGGGTTCAAGTCCTCCCAACAGTCACTAGGTGGGGGGCCCCAGGCTGTAGTGGGAGGGTGGCTCAGGCTAGATTGGCAACGATTGGAAGAGGGAGAACAGGGGAAGAAGAGAAGCAGCAGCTGTAGGCTTGGGCGCCCCTTGGATGGCATGGGAAGGCGCCTTTCTCTAAGGCAGTTTGGGACGTAGTGGGACTTGCTGGAGTTCTCTGCAGAGGGAGCTAAGGAGAGGGCCTGCAGGTGACAGGGCCAAGATGGAGGAGGGGCCTGGATGCAGGACTGGGAGCAGAGGGAGGGCTGGGACGTGGCCTCTACTTTTACATAGAGGAATGGTTTCTTTGTACCTCAAGTTCTGGGGGACAGAGGTTGGCCCTGGCTAGCCTCAGTCCCCAGTCTGTGGCCTCTGCATTCTCAGGCCTTGGGCTTAGGGTCAAAGGACCCAGATTCGACTGCCAGTTCTGGTCCTGGGCAACCTGGATAAATCCCTTGCCCTGTCTGGGCTGCCTCAGTTTCCTTCTCTGTGAAATGGGGTCAGACTCAACCACTTCTGAGATCCCTCCTAGCTCTGAGCCAAGGACAGAGGCCTCAGGGTCTTGGAACCTGAATCCCCTGCCAGCAGCATGAACAGGAGGGAAGCTGCAGGCACTCAGGCGGGGAGCCTGGGCCTGCGTCTGGGCCTCTCACATCTGGCCCCAGGCTTGGGCAATGCGCTTTAACTCAGCCTTGACCTGGGTTAACAGAGCTCCTGCGGGAGCCCCCTAGACCCAGAGCAGAGCCAGCAGCCCCAGAAAAGCCAAACCCTTAGTCATCTCTGCTCAGCCCCTGGGGTCCTGGGGAAGTAGGGCCTGAAGGGGGCGTGGCCACATTCTGTTCCCTGTGGACCCTCACCTCTGGGGGCTGGGTGGGCGGGCAGCTGGCCCCTGGCCCAGTCTCCTTGTCCTCACTCTTTGCTCCTCTCCCTTCCCCCAAGACTGGCACACTCATCACATCTGCTCTCGCCCCAGCTGCCTGCATGACTAAGTCCCTGTCTTTTCCCTTCAGACCCATGGTGGGCCTCGGCTGCAGGGGCGCACTCAGGGCTGGGCCCACTCCTCTGTTTCTGGCCTTTCACGCGTGTTCTCTTTGCCATGAAAATGGGGCCTAAAAGTGAGCAGTCATTGTTGGTGCTGTTATTCTGACTGAGAAGTTGCTGATGCCTTTCGGTGCCTCTCGGCCCTCTGGCCCCACTGAGAATTGTTGGGCTCTCATCATCTCTCTCTAGGCTGGAAGCTCCCAGGGTGGAGGCAAGGGGTGGGCTTCTTCAACCAAACCTCCAATGACAAAAACCACTGACTCGTCTCCTTCGGGTGCCTACTTTTCTCCTCAGCTGTAATCCTAGACCCCAGATTCCCAAGGATTTGGAGCTGGAAAAGACCTCACAGACGCCATCTGGACCAATACCCTGATTTGACAGAAGAAGAAACTGAGGCCCACAGTCCCAGTCAAGATCTAATGGCACATCTGTCACACCACCTCCGTAAGGCTTACCAGATGCCAAGGGCAAAGGGCCAAGGAGCACTGGGCTCAAACTCTGCCATAGACTTGTTAGGGTCCTCGGGGCCTAGAAGTCAATGGTCTTGGATTGGGACTTTTTGAGCTGGTCTTTGTCTCCAGGCACTCCTTTTTCCGAAGGCCCCCTTGCTTGATCACCCCTCCTTCCACTCCAGACTCCAGGCAAGCTCTTTGAGGGCAGGGCCAGGCACAAGGACTCATTTTAGGTCCTGTGACCCCATCTTGTAGCTACGAGGGAGGTGAGGACATCTCAGGCCTAGGCCTCATTCCTTGCCTAACTTTGCCAAGTGCTCCCTGCCACGCCATCTTGGAGTCCCAAGCCAGCGGGTATTCTGAATACGTACCTTGGGACGCTTCCACTCCACCGGGCCTGGCAGGCGGCGGCTGAAAAAGAGGGACTCGTTCCCAGCCAGGAACTCTGGGTCCTCGAAGAGCCGGTGCTGTTTGAGGCACTCTTGCTTGATCTCATGGTACTTCTGACCCTTAAAAGGCTTCACCACAGCAAGCATGATTCCGGTTTCCAGCTAGAAGAAGAGCAGCGTTACTGTCAGTACAGAGAAAAGGGCTGCAGACACTTGAGACACTGGAAGTGGGGACGTCTACTGCATGGACCTGCTGCCTGTGTGACCTTGGACAAATCACTTTACCTCTGAGTGCCAAAGATGGGCTGCCAGTGGCTACGGGTCCCCACCAGACACACAATCAGGGGCCATTTCTGCCTTCCCCAGGCTCCTGTGCACCATGATGATCTCTAGCCTTGGCCACGGACCGGCCCTTCCAAGGCTAACACCCAGGAACTGGTTTGCATTAAGAGAAGTAAGCTTGCTCCTAGAGAGTGTTAGCGAATACTGCCTGAAATCCTTCTCGAGCTGCCAGATTAACAGGAGGAGAGGGCGGTGCTTTGGAGGGCAGACCCTCTCTCTGAAGCCCAGGATGGCCCATTCAGCTATCGCTCTGGCTCCCAGTCAGGTCAGCTGACTGCTCTCACTATTGGCTCCCATGCAAGTCTGTTAGATGGCGCCATTGTGTTCTAGCGTGCCGACAAGTACTTGTGGCCACTCTCACTAAGAGCAAGGTGAGAAAGTGCCTCGATGGCCTGGCACCCACCGTCCTGCTTCAAACCCTTTCCAAATGCAGACAGGCACACTCACTGGAGCCTCCAAGTCTTAGGGAGATTCTTGGGGGGCAAGCCTGTTATGATGGTAGCCATTCTGGAAGGGCGCCCGTTACCCCATGGCGGGGAAACACACTGTACTGGGGATGCTCAGTACAATGGGAATAGCCAATGACCCAAAGCAGCCCTTCTCCTGACCCTCGAGGCTAACCGGGTACTTCTTGTCCTTGGCAAGGCTGCCAGCACTTGGAGGAAGTGAAAGACGCTGCTGGAGAAACTGACTCTGGACACACAGCATGGTGGGTGTCAACCCCTGGGAGAAGGCCCACAGCCTAGGCTTCCAGGGAGCCTCAAAGCCCTTCCCTTGCCCACTGCCCTGCTGGCCCTACTCCCCTGTTGAGCTAGCCTAGAGAGGCACATGCTGAGCTGTGATACAAATATGTACATGTGTGGTGTGTGACATGCGTGTGGCATGTGTGGTGTATGTGGTGTGTGCCAAATGCTGTCTATGCGTGTGGCATGTGTGGTGTATGTGGTGTGTGCCAAATGCTGTCTATGCGTGTGGCATGTGTGGTGTATGTGGTGTGTGCCAAATGCTGTCTATGCGTGTGGCATGTGTGGTGTATGTGGTGTGTGCCAAATGCTGTCTATGCGTGTGGCATGTGTGGTGTATGTGGTGTGTGCCAAATGCTGTCTATGCGTGTGGCATGTGTGGTGTATGTGGTGTGTGCCAAATGCTGTCTATGCGTGTGGCTGTGGCACATGTGGATGTGTGTAGCACGTAGCACTCATATGTGCCAAATGGTGCATGTGTGTGGTGTGTATTTGTAGAATGTGTCCTCTGTGCTATGTGTAGTGTGTGCTTGTGTGTCCTGTGGGGGGGGGCTGTAGATTTGAGGCCCTGAGCCCACTCTGATGGCCCTTTGGGAGCCCAGCACCCATCCCTCCTCAGGGGAGCCCTGTATTGGCCTGACTCAATACAGGCTTCTTCAGTTCGAGGGAGGTCAGAGGGTCAGCCTGTCTGCCTTAGGGCCACGTACACCTTCCCCTCTGTAAAAAATGAGGGAGTCAGGCTGCACTTCAGCCCTGCTCCCGGGCCTCAGTTTCCTCATCTGCAACATGGTGGCCAGCCTGTGAAGCCCCCTTGAGCAGGACAGGCCACTAGGATCTCAAAGTGTCCAGAGCTGGAAGGGGCCCCTCTCCATGCCATTCTGGCCCACTCTGCCACTCTCCAGGAAAGGGGCGGAGCCAAGGAGGGCCAGTTGCTGCCTGGCCCACAGCTAGCCTGGGGGTGCCCAAGCTGGGCTTGGAATGGGGCCTAAACCCAGTGCAGCAGCCCCCCTTCCCCCAGGGAGCTTCAGTCTCCTCCAAAGCCTCCTGTCCCTGCCTTGGCTTCCCTAGAGGGGTTCAGTGGGACACCGGGATTCCCCTCAGAGCTGCCCCGGGCCCTGGCTGGGGTGGGGGAAGGCAGGGGGCAGATGGGGCTCTCAGGGCTGTGCCAGAGGAAACAGATGGGAGGGGGAGCAAGGAGGAGAGGAAGAGACCTCGAGAGAGACCTTGGGCCCAGGAACACAAGGTCCTCGGGGGGGCGGGGAGCGGGGAGGCACAGCCTCCCTGGGGGCGCCACCAGGGGACCAGGCCCAGCGTCTGGGCGCCCAGCCTGGCCCAGCAGAGATGCTGCAGGACGCCGAGGCTCCCAGTCACGGAGCAGAGCAGCCCATCCCCCCGCCCCCCATGCCCCCCACAGAGGAGGAGGGGCTGCTTCTTGCCTCTGGCAGCTTCTCCAGGCTGGAAGTAGAGGCTCAGCTTTGCTGCAAAATTAGAGCCCTCAGCCTAGACAGACGGGACCCCCAAAGCCAGCCTCCTTGCTTTACAGATGGAGAAACTGAGGCTCCCAAAGCATGAGGGGCAGAGTCAGGATCAGAACCCAGCTCCAGAGCCCCCCCTCCTGTGGCATGGTGTGCCCCACCCCTCTCCACTCCCCAAACACCCGACACCTCAAGGGTCAGCTCAGCTCTCGCTTCCATGGAGCCCCAAGTCCCGGCCCCCCTCTGTACTCCCTAGCCACATGGGGCAGTGGGAGAAGGTGCCAGGTGAGACCCCAGATGGAGAGCAGGGCCACTCCTTAGGGAAGAGAATGCAAGGCCACTGCCACCACAGAGCAGCGGACTGAGGACAGCACAGTAGGAGAGAAACAGAGACAGAGAGAGACACAGAGAGACAGAGAGAGAAGGGAGAGGGAGACAGAGAGACACACACAGAGAGAGACACAGAGAGACAGAGAGAGAGAGAAATAGAGAGAGAGATAGAGAAAGAGGGAGAGAGAGAGAGAGAGAGGGAGAGAGAGAGACAGAGAGAGAGAAAGAGGGAGAGGGAGAGAGAGAGGGAGAGAGACAGAGAGAGGGAGAGAGAGAGGGTACAGAGAGAGAGAGAGAGGGAGAGAGAGAGGGGTACAGAGAGAGAGAGAGGGAGAGAGACAGAGAGACAGAGAGAGAAAGAGTGAGAGACAGAGAGAGGAGGAGAGAGAGAGGGGTACAGAGAGAGAGAGAGAGGGAGAGAGACAGAGAGACAGAGAGAGAAAGAGAGAGGGGGGAGAGAGAGAGGGAGAGAGAGAGAGAAAGAGGAGAGAGAGGGGGGAGAGAGAGAGGGAGAGAGAGAGGGAGAGAGACAGAGGGAGAGAGACAGAGGGAGAGAGACAGAGGGAGAGAGAAAGAGGGAGAGAGACAGAGAGAGAGAGAAAGAGGGAGAGAGAGGGGGGAGAGAGAGAGGGAGAGAGAGAGGGAGAGAGAGAAAGAGGGAGAGAGAGGGGGGAGAGAGAGAGGGAGAGACAGAGGGAGAGAGACAGAGGGAGAGAGAGAGAGGGAGAGAGACAGAGAGAGAGAGAGAAAGAGGGAGAGAGAGGGGGGAGAGAGAGAGGGAGAGAGAGAGGAGAGAGAGACAGAGGGAGAGAGACAGAGGGAGAGAGACAGAGAGACAAAGAGAGAGAGAGAAAGAGGGAGAGGGAGAGAGGGAGAGAGAGAAAAAAAGCAAGGGAGAGAGAGAGGGGGGAGAGAGAGAGGGAGAGAGGGAGAGAGAGAAAGACGGAGAGAGAGAGAGGGAGAGAGAGAGAGGGAGAGAGAGAAAGAGTGAGAGAGAGAGAGGGAGAGAGGGAGAGAGAGAAAGATGGAGACAGAGAGAGGGAGAGAGAGAAAGAGTGAGAGAGAAAGAGGGAGAGAGGGAGAGAGAGACAGGGAGAGGGAGAGAGGGAGAGAGAAAGAGGGAGAGAGAGAGAGAGGGAGAGAGAGAGAGGGAGACAGACAGAGACAGAGAATAAGAGACAGAGACAGACCAAGAGAGAGAGAGAGAGAGAGAGAGAGAGACAGAGAGAGACAGAGAGAGAGAGAGAGACAGAGAGAGACAGAGACAGAGACAGAGACAGAGACAGAGAGAGACAGAGAGGGAGAGAGGGAGACAAAGAGAGATTGGGAGAGAGGTGGGGAGAGAGACACACAGAGACACACAGAGAGAAGGACAGGGAAAGAGGGAGACAGAGAGAGAGAGACAGAGAGATGGGGGGAGAGGTGGGAGAGAGAGACAGAAAGAGAGAGACAGAGCGAGAGACAGAAAGAGACAGACCAAGAGAGAGAGAGAGAGAGAGAGAGAGAGGGAGAGGGGGAGACAGAGATAGAGGGAGAGGGAGAAAGAGAGAGAGAAAGAGGAGAGGAGAGGAGAGGAGAGGACAGATAGAGAGAGATGGGAGAGAGAGACAGAGAGAGGGGAAGAGAGGGAGAGACAGAAAGACAGAGAGAGACAGAGAGAGAGGAGAGGAGAGACAGAGACAGAGAGAGAAATAGAAAGACGGAGAGATAGAGAGACAGGGAGAGGGGGAGAGAGACAGGGGGGAGGCAGAGAGACAGAGACAGAGGGAGAGAGAGACAAAGAGAGAAGAGAGAGAGAGAGAGAGAGAGAGAGAGAGATAGAGGAGAGAGAGAGAGAGAGAGAGATGGAGGAGGGAGACAGACAGAGAAACAGACAGAGAGGGGGCGAGCTCTGCCTCAGGAGTCTGGAGTCTGGCTGCTGCTGCTGGCTTCAGAATCCCAACGTACCATGTTCCAATCCCTTGTCCTGGCTGGACGTGCTTTTCTGAATCCATAAAACGAGGGACGGGGGCATTGAGGGGGCACTGAGGGGCCGGGACAGGTCCTTGGGGCCCTAAAGCTCTCTTTTGCTGGTGGGTGGATGGAAGCTGGCAATCAGGCAGCCCTGGGAGCTGCTGTGGGACGGGGAGAGGGAGAGGATCCAGTTCTGTTTGCAGGTGGAGCCTAGTCCCCAGGAGTGCGAGAACAGGCTGCTCTCAGAAGATGCACTTCTGGGGCCAGGGCGCCCATGGCAGCGCTTAATTGTAGCTCTAATTATGGACTGTGGAGTTAGGGTGCTGAGGAAAGAGTAGCGGGTGGGTTTAGCTTTCATCCCGGGGCTTGCTCCCTGGGTGATCTTGGGCAAGTCACTTCTCCATCCTGAGACTCAGTCGGCTCGTCTATAAAATAGGGAGTTGGACTCTGGGTCCCTGCCGGTCTCAAAGCTTCTGTCCTGAGGTCTGCTGAGGCATGAGCCTCTGTTGGCAGCTCCTTATGGGGGGAGCCGCCTCCCTAGCTTGCAGACCAAGAGCCCAGCCAACTCCATTAAAGAACGGAATTCAGGGATTCAGTTAAGAATTGGAGGCACCCAATTTGTACATGGCAGGGCTGGGACCTGGATTTTCAGGGTCTCCCCATTTCTAGCTGTTGGCACCGTGCCAAAGTATTGATCAAGGGCTGGCACATGGCAGAGGTTGCACAGAACTGCCCGGCTCAGAGATGGGACTTCTTTCAGGCATTCCTAGCAGCTGTGCTGATCCCAGAAATGCTGCCTGTCCAACCTTGTCCTGTCCAGCAACAGCTGCCCAAGTGCCAGTTGAGGTGGGGACCTTCCTGGAGAGCCAGGCTGGCCCGGGGAGCCTGGGGTCCCCAGGATCTTACCTGCTTTATGAAGCCTCTGGTCTGGGTGCTTGGCAGAGTCCACAGAAACTTTCCCAGTTGAGGCAGAGGCTGCTGCTGTGAACTTGACAACTCTTTGGGCTGTACAAGCTCTGAGTGCAGGGGGAAGCTCTGCTCAGCAGCTTTAGGAGCAACCGTTGTCCAGTGCAGGCAGCCAGGAATTGATCTTGACTCATAAGGGAGAGGGGGAAGGCGTCCCTAGTCCCTGCCTCCTGCATTCTTGACATTGGGCCAACTGGGATGCCCCCCTGGCTGGGGGCAGGGCCGGACCAGCTGCCTTGGGGACAAATCTGCTAAGAGAGCAAGAAAAAGAGAGAGAAAAGAGACAAAGAGAGAAGAGAGAAAAAGAGAGAAAGAGAGAAAAAGAGAGAGAAAGAAAAAGAGAGAAAGAAAGAAAGAAAGAAAGAAAGAAAGAAGAGAAAGAAAGAAAGAAAGAGAAGAAAGAAAGAAAGAAAGAAAGAAGAAAAGAAGAAAGAAAGAAAGAAAGAAAGAAAGAAAGAAAGAAAGAAAGAAAGGAAGGAAGGAAGGAAGAAGGAAGGAGGAAGGAAGGAAGGAAGGAAGGAAGGAAGGAAGGAAGAAGGAAGGAAGGAGGAAGGAAG